>NC_085866.1:52228629-52248629 GCF_034702125.1 Engraulis encrasicolus
CTAATTCTTTACATACACTCGTAATACTGCTGTGGCCAAAGCTTCAATTTATCAGTGGAAATGTGTGTGAGAGTTCAGGAATATATGAGGCAGAGGGCCAACTGTATCATGGTTGCTGATATTATTACCATAGCATTTCCACAATGAAGAGGAAGAAGCGAGAGCAGGGTCACGAAGCAGATAGCAGTTTCTCGATGCACAACAGGCCATACAGTCCACAACATATACACAGCCGCATATCAGTGGAGATCTCATCTGATGAATCAACGTGTTGTTCTCTTCAAAAATAAAAAGTAAACAGGGATAAGTGTGTAGTATGTTCTGATTATATTATTTTGGGCTTTTTTTGCCTTTATTTGACAGGATAGTGAAGTTAATGACAGGAAACGAGCGGGGAGAGAGAGATGGGGAAGGGTCGACAAAGGACCCGGGCTGGGAATCAAACCCGAGTTGGCTGCATAATAGACGAGTGCCCTACCATTTGTGCCACGATAGGGCCGAATATTTGAAGTTTACCCGCCTCACATCTGTACCTGATATTACTGGATTCTTCTGCACAAGGACTTCCAATAACGTTGATATAAATAGCTTACAGTATGTATGATTTTTTATATGATCTATGATCTACCATGGCAACACCATTCCCCCAATGAAGATACAGTACATACAGTATGCATCTCAATGCAACTTGTGTGGCTTCAAGTCCAAGACAGGTGAATTCCATCTCAGCTGAACATGTGTGCATTTGTGTGTGTCTCTCTCTCTCTCTCTCTCTCTCTCTCTCTCTCTCTCTCTCTCTCTCTCTCTCTCTCTCTCTCTCTCTCTCTCTCTCTCTCTCTCTCTCTCTCTCTCTCTCTCTCTCTCTCTCTCTCATCCATCAGTAATCTAATTTGCATGGTAAGCTAGGAGTTGTGCACGGCCTACACACCAAGTGTCACAATTTAATGTTTAATGCAATGGTAACTGGGGTGAATAGATCATGCCACACTATAATATATTTATTTTCAGAGAACATATATTGTCTAGAAGAAGCTATGTATCATTAAATATAAAAATGTGGTGTGTGTGTGTCTTTTATGTGCGTGCGTGTGTGTCTGCTGACTGAACAGTATCGTGGTTATAATCAATCATTCTCTGAGGTGAGCAGTTCATATTCTGCCCTTTCTGATTCCTCAATCATCATTTCCCCGGCTGCACTCACCGCTCTTCAGAATATCAAACAAGCACAAATCATTTTGAATTCAGGAAACAAGAGGAATACACTTCCGCTTGGGTCTAACTGACTCGATCTGAACCTTTTGGAGGAGAGGATGCTTTCCTCTTTTGTAGACTCACATGTTATTTCTGTCATTTAATAGGTCATGGATCACTCTCCATTACCATCAACAGACGTTATAACACAGGAAACATAAAAACAACAGAAAACAAAGCCTAACAGTCTTTCTATAGTGGGGTAACAAATACAAACACTCCTTCTTCTGGATGTGGATTGATGGGAACAACCTTACAATATACACATTGCAGTCCAGGAATAAGTATTAGCCTTTCTTATATATCCAATATGTGGGCATAAAGAGAATTCATGCTTCATTTAAATGCTAATAACCAATGACTGTATGGTAGACGCTGTGTACTGAATGGACAGGCCTTTGTAAAAAGGAACCCAGTGCTCCACAGTAGTGCAGTATTTGAAGGCTCTTATACTGTAGTCCTCTGAAATGTGAAGAAATGAGAGATGGAAGGAGAGATATAACTTTCATGTGGGAATTTCCATCACATTATCATAATACTTCCATTCAATGTCCGCATATCTATGGACACATCATGGGTTCAATGCCATGACAACCAACGCAAGGATGAATGCACATCTGCCTCATTCAACTCAAACACCCGGTAGGAGCAGATTCTCCCAGTGTGTGAATCTAATATATGGCCACATGGTAGACATAATAGGCTACATGCATTTGCTTCAAGTCAAGTGAATGCATTTGTATATGGTAGCCAAACTATTTCACTGCATGTTTCCAATCCTAACCCGTGCCATTTCCTGACACTCTTTAGGACTACTGTTGGAAATTAAATGTGCTAAAACCTTAGGAAATGTCTACAAACTCTAAATGCAACTTAAATATTTTAATGCTGTGTTGAATGTTGAATCTGTTAACTGTGTACTGTGCAAAATACCAATAACTGCACTTGCATACATACATGATATATATGAGATAAAAAATAAAATAGAAGTCAAAGCAAATGCACAACTGCTCTGGTTGAATGTTAATATTGAACAGGTGAGAGAGAGAGAGAGAGAGAGAGAGAGAGAGAGAGAGAGAGAGAGAGAGAGAGAGAGAGAGAGAGAGAGAGACACACACACACACACACACACACACACACACACACACACACACACACACACACACACACACACACACACGCACACACACACACACACACGCATGCACAGACGCACACACACACACACACCCTTCCTATCTCTGTGGGGCTCTTCCATTCATATTAACCAATAGCTAAAGAATGCTAAACTGTGCCCAACCCAAAACAATCCCTAATCAGGAATAAAGAGAATCAAGTGCTTTTTATTGTCATTGACCAATAAATTTGATAACGAAAATTGCGAAAAAGCTGTTCACATGTGTCATAGCACATCCACTTACCCTAACCTGTCAGTGAGGAAAGTTTTTTACACTTTTACTTTTACCAGTAACAACAAAACTATCCCAGCAACAGGAGTCAAAACATGGGGGTCCAGGATTTGGGCCCCACATGGAGCGAGGTCCCGGCATATGGGTGTGTGCTCTAATAGCAATGGCCTCACAAAGGCGGCTTTGATATGTGTACCTACACACACACACACACACACACACACACACACACACACACACACACACACACACACACACACACACACACACACACACACACACACACACACACACACACACACACACACATGCACATCATTGTATATGTGATGCAAAAATGCAATAAGTGATGTTGAACATATCTGCCGTCCACAGTGTGCACAGCCACCTATCAACCCTGCCAGTCCCCTGTCTCGGATGTCTGTGGCTGACACAAGGCCACAATCATGCTGTCACTGGCAGGATGAAGAAATTGAGGTCATGGGGACCGCATCATCACAGACTGTCTCCTCACTCAATGGAGGATGTGATGGAGGGAGAGGGAGAGAGAGAGAGAGAGAGAGAGAGAGAGAGAGAGAGAGAGAGAGAGAGAGAGAGAGAGAGAGAGAGAGAGAGAGAGAGTGTGTGTGTGTGTGTGTGTGTGTGTGTGTGTGTGTGTGTGCGTGCGTGGTGGGGTGTTGTTGATACACAGCATTGGTGATTGACTATTTTCACACTATTTATAAACAGAAAAGCAAAGAATGCTAGCTTTCCATTCCTCCATTCCATGCTAAGGAAAAAAAATGCTAAGTTAGTTCCTCCTTGGTAGATGTACCCAATTCGTTCTCGGCCACTTTTAAAGATTGTGTGTTGGGGGTAAAAAAAATTGATTTTCTGGAAAAGCCAAAGTCGCCCATGCAGTGCCTTTATTGATTTCTCAGAGAAGAAGTACATTAAAGATGGGCAGCCTCAGTTGCTCAGTGGGGAGGCATCTGACAGACTGATTCAAGCGCATGTCTAATACCCCAGACTGGGCCCTCTAAGAAATGAAAAACACTCTGATAACAGACATAGCATGACAACGCATATAGGGGGTCCTCTTTTCTTTTTCTGTTCAGGCTAGCTTGATGATCGCCTGATGCAGAAGGGTCGCACTCACCTCTTCTTTTTTGTAATGTTTTTTTTATTATTATTATACTTTGTACTTGTTCTTTACCAGCATAAAAACAGGACAAATATTTCGGCTGTTGCCTTCGTCAGTCTTTAGCATTCTTACTTCCTGAATTTAGTTGCTGAAAGGAAATTGAGTGAGTGATGCCATCTAGCTATTGAAATGAAGTAAGTATGCACACTAGCCTCTCTAATAACAATCCAACCACAGATTTGGAGGGAAAACGCAGAAATAATGACTAGCAAGGATCGATCCTTCGATTCACTTCATGACGAGGTTCATGAAGTTTTTGCAATATACCGTATAGTCTGTCACTTGATCCAGACGGACAAATACATGTCAGCCTTTGTTTCGACTTTTTCACACCACAATTGTCATTGTCATTGTCATAGCTTCTTTCATTCCAATTGCCATAGCTGCCGTTAATAACACAGGCAATCTCAGCTATTGATGCTGAAATTCTAACAACCAAGGTGAATTATTGAAGAATTGCCTGCCATTTTGTCTGGCAGTTCTTTTCTCTGTCTCTCTGTCCATCTCTGTCTGTCCACCAGTCTGTGTGTGTGTGTGTGTGTGTGTGTGTGTGTGTGTGTGTGTGTGTGTGTGTGTGTGTGTGTGTGTGTGTGTGTGTGTGTGTGTGTGTGTGTGTGTGTGTGTGTGTGTGTGTGTGTGTGTGTGTGTGTGTGTGTGTGTGCGAGTGAGTGTGTGTGTGTGTGTGTGTGTGTGTGTGTGTGTGTGTGTGTGTGTGTGTGTGTGTGTGTGTGTGTGTGTGTGTTGTTACAAGTGTACAGTATGGTTACGTACAGTACCTATATAAGACCACACAGTATCAACACTGAGACTGTGCATCTCGCACAATAGTCCAAGAGTGTCCTGTTACCCAATAAACTGGCATCCATTGCCCAGCAGTGGCAATGGCAGCATCATCATGCACCGTCCGTCTGCCACACAGACCGCGACAGGCAGATCAATAAGCCACAAGTTACATTTTCACCCCAACCCTCCGTATACAGCGCACCCAGCCAGCCACTCTCTCCCCTCACCCCTCCTCATACAGCGCACCCAGCCAGCCACTCTCTCCCCTCACTCACCCCTCCTCCCACAGCAGCTCTCATTCCAGTAATCGCTCTTAGTGAGCACTTTTTGACACTCTAATAGCAGTGTGTCTGTCCGCTTGAAAATGGCGGTGTGAGTGGAATGGGGAAGGGACCAGGGCTGAAGAGGGATGAGATGTGACTCACCAAACATGAGGGTGCTCCCAGAGAAGTAGCCATTACGGTCTGACTTTATTTTACTAACAGCATGTTTTACTGTCCATGAATATACCATTTGCAGTGAAGGATATTCATGTGATTTAGGCCTACTAATATGAAATTAGGGTGTCCATCAGCATTTAATGGATTGTGTATGCAGTATACCATACAAACACATCATATACAGAAATATCAAATAGCCCACACATTCACATATCATGTCCTTTGTGCCAGATTTGGTGTAACACTGATATGTATGTGTTTATGTGTTTGGTGTTTAGAGGGGTGTGTGTGCGCGTGCGTGTGTGTGTGTGTGTGTGTTTGTTGACTGAACCAACTGAATCAACAAGGACCTTCAGTCTGCTCTTCAAGACTAACACAGCAGCCCGCCAAACCCACTCTTAAGTTCTGTTCAGAAAGTCAAAGGACTTTGACCTTCCACAGCCTGTGGAAATTCCGCCCTGAGTCATCGCAACATATCAATTCCCCAACTCACACACACTCCTGACAGTATAAAGAGAAGGAAGAGAGCTTGCTACTTCACAAACTCTGAATATATCTTGACATCTAATTCTCTGTCTAACACAAAGGTAAGAGATCTAAACACATGGACACATGTACACTGTACATTGTACACAACGACACTGGTATACTCACCATAGCCTATGTAGGGCCTAGTAAGATCATATTAACATTTTATTTAATGCTGTACTGTATTCACATTAAAGCTACATGCTGTTTGGTTAATTGTGTTGGTTCTTTTCTAACTTTCCAGTTGTGCACAGATCTGCTGTAATCTTTACTAGAGAATGTCTGTTGAATGATCTGTTAAATGACCACAGGAGCTACGTACCTGTTTTCTGATATTGTGTTTGCCTTTCATAGTGAAATGAAAACTCTTTTGGTAGCTGTTCTGCTGATGCTGGCAGTGGCCAATGGTGAGTCTAAGAAAACAACACCACTGGGTGTTTGAACCCAAAAGTGAAAGTGAAAGTTGTTGTTTTTTTGTCAGTGTCATACACAGCACTAACCTCGTGTTTCCACTCAGCTTCACAAACTGAACCTAGATTTGGGGGGATTGTCTTTTTCACTCATGAGTATACAACCTCAAGGTGTTCCAACCAAACAAGATCACAAGATTTTCAGAGATGTAACATAGTGAAAGATGTTAAACATATTGTAGGGGATAAGGGAAAAAAGCGATAGCTTTTTTAGCTATAGTGGTTTAAGATAAAAATGGCGGCTCACATGGAGTCAAGCATTGGCACGTTGATGCAGCAACGCATTCATGCATCGATTCTGCAATTTCAACTATTATCAAATCTTTGAGTAGTTCAAGTATTATGTTATTATTTAAAATGCCAGAAAATTGGTTCCTCTAATCACTTGCAAGGCTTTTTGATAAAGACCTCGCTTTCAGAAAGCTAATAGTATGGTGGGGTCTGCTCGTTTTTTCCGACGCACCATTGGTCCGATGCATCAATATTCCGAAAATGTCCCATTGATCCTACAGCCCTTAGTCTTACAGACATTTTACCCGATAAAATTAAACCCTTCGTCCCGACAGTCCAATGTTCCGACCAAAAGCTGCTTTACCGTCATCTCTGATAAGCGCAGTGGTCATGCAGCTGTCTGTGACAGGTTAGGTTTAGGGAAAGTTTTGGTCAAGGCGCATATTTAAAACTCAGAAACAATACTGACAGGTTAGGCTTAGGAATGGTTTTGGGTAGGACACAATTGTAAAACTTGGAAACATGCATTAATGACAGGTTAGGTTTAGAGGTGGTTTTGGAAAGGGCACAGCTTGACCAATCAGACGCCATCAATGTGCTTGTCGCAGCCCATGCAGCTGAAGTCTACTTGGCACTGGGGAAAAGAGGAGCAGGCTACAACCTGGGGAATTATGATGACCGACCCCAAACAGCCGCTGGTCGGACCATTGAGGACCAAAGGGTTTAATTTAATCATTTCGAGTTAGTGGGCTGTAGGATCAATGTAACATTTTCTGAATATTGACGCGTCAGACCAAAGGGGCGTCGGAAAAATGACATGCTACCTAGCATGGCTAGCACCAGATTTCTGTAGCGCAAAGCGGAACCACATTTCCATGCACAGAAGGTGCAGGTGGAAGACGTCTTCTTACGTCCCATGGACATCAACCTTTGTGACAGCCATTGCTTTTCCGTGGTCCGTGCTTGGGGCAGGAAGAACCCCAAGAACGAGATACGGAAACATATGCTACTGGTAATGTTTGTTTGTCAGCGCATGTATTTTGGTGTCTCTTTGACCTCCTCAGCACTGGCACTGCAGTGTAGACACTGCGTTCCGTCTACACCAGGGGCGAGATGCACTGTCACCACGGAAACGTGCCGCTCAGATATGGACGCATGTGTGGCTGCCGTGTTCACCTCCCCCCCTTGTAACTACACTACCAATCTACACACACACACACACACACACACACACACACACACACACACACACACACACACACGCACACAACAAGTAGCCTACCAAACACTGACCACCACCTCAAACTGTACCACTACTACCCTTCACATATGCAGTACACTCCCCACACCCCCTATATACACACACACACACACACACACACACACACACACACACACACACACACACACACACACACACACACACACACACACACACACACACACACACACATAGATACCTGACACAACCGGATGGATGGCTGAATGGATAGAATGGATAAAATAGATGGATGGATGGATGGATGGATGGATGGATGGATGGATGGATGGATGGATGGATGGATGGATGGATGGATGGATGGATGGAGTGATACCTTCTATCTGCCCTGTCCTGTCCTAACTCTTGTCTCCTCTGTTTCCAGACTCCTACTTCCAGAGGTGTATTAAGATGTCGGACTGTATGCTGCTGCAGATGAGCCCCTACATTAAGGCCAACTGCTGCCAGACGGACCTCTGCAACAACTCCTTCTTGTAGGACCTGCCAGGACTTTAAGAAGTTGCTTTTACAAGTTCAGGAAGTAGGCCGAAACGTCTGTCTGACCCTGCAATGTTTGAATAAAAGGAAAGAAAAATAAAGAACAAACTGAGTTTGATCTATTCCCTAATTACTTGATTACTTCAGAGATGCACCAACAAGAGGGAAGAGTGCAATGTGTGGAATATAATCAAAAAAGGTACTCAAAAATCAATATCATATGTCCAGTACTGCTATGATATCCCACCCAAAAACCCTGACTATTTCAACGGTTTTCATAACCTGGTTCTCACGCGAACCATCTGGAACATTGACAATCGCTTAGCTCTGGAAAGGAGCAGGTGTGTTCAAAACCGCTCGAACCTGATTAGAGAAATCACGTAGCTTTTTTTGAACTGAACATACTCAACCACTGACTTGTATATACCCGCCCCGCGATCCCGTCCTGCGATTCTGATTGGACAGGCTTTGAAATATCTGATTCCGTTCGGGCTCGTCTAAGATTTCCAGACCCTCGTGCGAGCTCACGAAGTTTAACAAAAATGCACAAAGCACGAAGGGTCTACGTGAGAGCCAGGCTACGGTTTTCATGCCCCCACAGATACTCTGGTCTGCTAGTTCTTGTTAGATTGCCCATACATGTAGCCCTTCTGAATGATTTAGCACTATTATAATGGCATGCTTCACTTCACAGGCAAATATGACGGAGGTCATCTTGTACCTCTTCGTCCCCCTCGGGGCGCGAATGTGCGACCTCGTCAACTACAACGGTCCGGCAATGGGAGGCACAGTACGATACCGCTGGACTAAAGAACCAGTCCCAGAGCCCAACAGCATCGACCCATATGAGGCTATCGGGAGGGAGGTTTTACTAACGTTCCACGCCAACTCTGCTAGTTAGCCTCCGTTACACAAACACAACTTTCAGCACCACATGTATGGACAACGCTCCTTACGAGCAACTTAAGAACGGTCTTAGGAGCTGTGCACGTGTGTTCATGTACAACCATGCTTGGGAAACAGGCGTAGAAAATCTGAGAACATTCGTAGAATCAATCATTTACATTGCACTTACTGTAAGCCTAAAATCCATCGTTATCAGAAAACGCACCCTAGTTGACTCCTATCCCACTGTCTAACAGGCAACTGGTTGATGGATGTATTGTCCGCTTGGGTGTATTGTCTCAGCTTATGTTTAATTGCTACATTCCAGCTTATGCATGGGTGAAACAGAACATTCTGCCACTGAGGGTTTGCATTTGAAGAGGCCACCCGCCCACATGTAAATGATATGGTTCATCATTAGGACATCTCTCCTCCGCAACAGTTTGTTTTATTTGTTTATTTTGTCCGTTGTTTATTTGAGTGCAGGAAGCTCATTATTTAAATGAATGTCCTTCCACCAGCACCACTTCTTCCCACAGCAGGTGCTTCAATAAATCAGTGAGAGCTATGTCGAAAGGATGGCACAGGTGAAAAGGTTTGTGTAAAAGTATCGATGGACGGCGTATGGTTGTCGAATTAGTGAGAGACAACAAGTATCCAAATTTCGAAAGAAGCGTTCTTTTTTGTTGTTGCTGCACCCTCGAGCCGGGTTCTCAATATTACCATAGGCCTGAAGAGAAGTGAACTGCAGAGTCTTTCACTGAATACAAAAACAAATCTAACTTAGTTCACAGTGTTATGACATTATTAGCATATTCAACACACTAAAAATTCAGTGCTGAGGCTGCAATGCAGGCTGAAATAACACTTCATTTACACTGTGCAGCCCTTCTTGCTATGAGGTAACACACTGATCCCAGGTCAGACATTACAGCAGCTTAGTTAATAGTCCTTGCATATTTACAGATGGTCCTGGCTACTGGGCATTACCATTTATTAAGCATTTACTGATATTTCTTTGTTTTATGTAGAAATATTGGGTGAAGTAAGACATCGAAGTGAGACAGAGTAAGAGTATGAGAGTCTAGTGGGAGAAATGCATCCACTAAAGCAGCTCCAAAAACTCACTTCTGAAGCCCCCAACAAGAGACAGTTTGAACAAATGGTCTATTAATGATCTCTGCATTTGCAGATGTCTGACCAACTTTTCAATGATCAAAATAAAGCGTGACCACGGATTTCTTCTGACAGACCTCTCTATTGTTCCTATTTGTTGAATGTGAATGTGAAGTGAATATAGCCCCATCAAATACCCATGAAAACCACTAAGGCTCGAAGGGGTAGACTAAACTCATTGCAAGGCCAAGACTATTATGATGGGAATCTGTGGAGTGACGCTGGTTAGAACTTGGAACATCACCAAGCCATGAGCTAACCGCTCCCCGGGGACCCTAAATATAACTCCAAATTCTCATAACATCATCTCGCTATACAAGGATGTGGGAAAGCACGGGGTGGCATGGGAATATAAAAAGCTGCACGGGCTTCTTTGCTTGTTTTGGTAATCGAGGCAGTCAGGGGAAGCAATTTAATGTTGACTGCATATCCTTGAATGAATTCTGCATACGTTTTTTGGGGAAAAATGTTTAACAAAATGTGTCCTCTCCCCAAACATATTTGCAAAAAAGGTAACCGAACAAATATGTAGACCAATGGGTATCATGCTATATACCATAGCAACAGCAGGAAGCTAAAGACAGAGGACTGAGTTCATGCATGGGACTACAGCAGAGCCATACTAGTTGGGCAACAAAGCAACATGTCGCGTAATCAGAATAATGGACAAAGCAACAATGTTGCATGAGCGTGTCAGAATAATGGACAATAACTCACAATGCCTGCCATGGAGCAAAAGTAAAAAAGGAAAGTGCTTTTAGACTCTGCCAGCTCTGCAATGAGGGGCTTTACAGAAAGTCATGGGACCGACATCTGGGCTGCAGGGTACAATGACTGTCCACTGAGCTGACAGAGATGAAATTGCTATTATTATTATTCTATAGTTTAGTAGGAATTAGGAGGCAAAATACATTTCCAATCAGTTACATTGCAAGAATTATATTCTATGTCTATGTTTTGTATTTGAAGAGTTAATTTGCAAAACGGTGTATCTCCATTTTGTAGAATGTTGGAAAATTGACCTTTTGTATTGGGTATTCCATTGCATTGCATTGCAAAATGCATTTTATATAGGTTAAAAAAGTATGTTCTCAAAATATTTGAATGGTAAGAATTCACACATAGGTAGTAGGCCCTCTGAACAGTAATTTTCAATAATAAAATAAAAATGGAGATACACGGTTTTGCAAATAAAGCCTTCATTTGCAGTTCTATATTGTAACACTCAAAAAATGTTCTAGTTTCTAACGTTCAATATTTCTGATATTGTTTCTACAACACTGAGAAAAGCCTGGAACTTCGGAAAGCCTGTGTGATTCATCATAGTGTATTTAGTACAATTACGTTAGATAATGTACCCCAAATGCTCCACAAACTCGATCTTGAGCGCCATTCTAATATCATCCTACAAGGATGAAACTCCTAACGTGAATGAGTGAACACCTGTTTTCTATTTCTTTGGCCCTTCAGACACGTTGCCAGATCAGCTAATGTGCTAATGTGTGATTTATGGTAGTAAACAGTGCACACATTTCGTTTCATATTCTGCTAAGTTCCTGTAGAAACAACACACAGGTTTAGAAAGGCATGCACTGCATATACAGCAAATGCATTATGACACACACAAATGCACACGTGCGTACACACATGTGCGTACACACACACACACACACACACACACACACACACACACACACACACACACACACACACACACACACACACACACACACACACACACACACACACACACACACACAACATGAATAAAAAAACAGCCACATATCTACAGCTGAACACTGCACATGAACCTATGAAGTGACATACTGTAGCTGAAGCGCCAAAGCCTAATCAGTGCACCAATAACACATCACCATCATCTCTCTGCTTTGACCCTGTGTAAAATCATTCAGCTCAGTGGTCGACTCAATCAATGCCTATCATCTAAATGTCATTGCCCAGCCATGACTTCTCTTACCATTCGTGTCAGAATCAATGTTGGCCTCCACTTTTTCACAATACAGAAATGAGTATAGGATAGGAAGAACAAAGAGGCTGAGATTGTTAGGGAGAAAAAAATCTTTACAAGAAAAAAATGGTTCAATTTTGCCCATGGAGCAAGCGGTCTGCTGTTGTCAGCTTCCTTATTCTTATAGTATGTACAGTATTTCCAGCCTTGATGAGAGCACATAATTGACATTAGCTGCGTGCGTGTCTTCAGTGTACAGTAAAATATAGTGTATGTTGAGCGGTGCATCTTTATTTTTTCCAAACAGAACTGGCAAGAACACAAGGACTTGGGAGGCAAAATCATGTTTTTCTTTTAAGATCTTACCACTGGTGCAGTACAAATGTCAGAAGAAATTCATTTGGTTCACAAATAATGTACTCTTTCATTATCACTCAATTGCTGCATGATGATACATTTCTGAAGCAAATTGCATTGCAATCTTGTGAGAGTTCATGCCAAAATGCCAAAACACTGGTTCCCAGTTGACATCAACTGCCCAACAGTTATCTATACTACATTTGTATAGGATTATCTCAACACAATAACTATAGGCCTACACAAATATTCACATTTGGTGTCTACATGTAAGTGATAAAAAGATGCTTCAATGGTGTTTCATTTACAGTACATGCAGTACAGTACACAATATAGCCTTTCATAGCCTTTCAGTTGGCGAACAAGTCATGAAGACTCCAAGTCATGAAAATTCCGAATGTGGTCGTATTCCGGGACTATTCCGGTAGCCAAAGACATCCATAGTAGAACTAAGAAAATCTTTGGTACAACATTCCTCAATACATGGCAGAAGAATATTCCAGAATGCTTTTTAAGCGGAATGCTCACAATATTCCGTCTGAAACCTGAATACTCCCTGCATGCAACTGTGCTCTCTGAGAGTTACGTAGTGTACGCAGGGCTGGACTGGCCATCTGGGATACTGGGCATTTCCCAGTGGGCCCTGCACCCTCGTGGGCCCCTAATTTCATTATATATATATATATATATATATATATATATATATGGCCAAAAGTGCCCGGCCCCTATTTCTTCCCCCAGTCCAGCCCTGAGTGTACCCCACAGGAGAGTGGGATCAATATGGATGTCCAAGTTGCACAAAGATGTCCAAGATGCACAAAACAAATACCATCATTTGGAGAGTCAAGGCCGCTTAATTATTGGCTTTTGAAGAAGTGATAGGCTTACATGTGGCGACCATGAGAGAGGCTGGTGGTGGTGCTGGGGATTGACGTCATTCACTAGGTGCCAGCGAAGTGTTGGCCTCGAGATGTCTGAGAAGAACACTCCCAGCAGATGGTCATCAGCCTGCCATGGGTGGGTGAGAACGAAAGCTAGCAACAGTGCACAGTAAAAAAAAGAACAAAAAAAACAGCAGTGTTCATTCAACACTTCAAGAGTTGATTTAGAGTGTATTTGGTCCCATAGTACTTACAATGTGTTGAATTAACACTGTATTTTTTACTGTGTGCTTCGGAACACTTCAGATGTTACAAGTGAGTGCATGATTACTTCTTCACAAAGACTCTCTTCAGCACCATGTGGGGGACTATTGGGTATGTCTTTTCCCACACTTTCAGTACAAACGTGTCTGATGTTTGGGTTGCAGGTTGGCTTCAATTAACATATGGCAAAAACATCAGAGGTCTCAATCTACTCTATTTACATTACATTAGCAGCCTCAAGCCTTTGCTGAACCAGTACATTAATGAGCACACAAATGATCACATATGTATATTTCATTATTGGAATGATCTCTTCTGCACTGGTAGAAATTATGTATTATAACAAGTGTTTCACTCAGTTTTTTACCCTGAATTAACATCTGAAATGAATGAATGAATTGTTCATCCCTTTTTCCCATGACTGATGAATGTGTCTACATCAAGCAGCTTGCAAGCGGGTGTAAAAAAACAACCCTTTGAACCAGACAGTGCAATATCCTGCCATAGTGGTATTTCAGAGAAAGCAAAAAACATTCAAGAATTGCATCCTGCAATACAAAGTTTAAACACAATTCGTACTACTACTAAAGATATCCATACCCATCATCTACATGCTGAGTTATTGAGCTAATGTGTGTGCATGTGTGCATGTCTGCATGCTCTGAAACCCAGAGGGGAATTCTGTTTTTAAGGTTAAGTCTTAAAGGGCACCATTACATCCTTACCTCTCCTATTGATCCTTGAGAGAGAGGGTAGGGGGTTGGGGTGGTGGGGTATGGGGAAGGAGGAATGAATGAGAGGACAGAAATAGGCACATACAGTAGAAAACATTTAACCAGTTAATCACATTTAATCATTTTAGAGCTTTCTGCCTTTTCTGTTCAGCCAGAAGGTGGAGTAGTGTGTCTTCAGGCTTTGTTGCAGTTTTTGTTTGGACGGACCCACCATATGAAATATTGTTCCTTGTTGCTATCCAGTGAAAATTGTCTTGTGTGTACCCCCTCAGATATCTTGGTGATGATGAATGGATGACGAGAGACTTTTTTAGCTGCAAACATTACTGTACTTTGGTCATACTAGTGAATATCAGTTTATTACTTAGTAGCTATTCATGAAAAGATTGAATTTGGCAATAAGCAGCAGTTTCAACAATGTGCAGCACAGATGCAATACCTACCCTGAACACCATCCTTCACAGTGCACCTTTAACATAAAAGTGTTAAAAAGGAATGAATGAATGAATGAATGAATGAATGAATGAATGAATGAATGAATGAATATGCTAAATTATCAGGAAAAGCTACATTGCCATCCACAGTCCACACATGAGGATACAATATATCAAAGTCTGAAAATTGGACTGTACAAAAAAGGAACCATTGCAAGTGTCGTGACAATCTGGCACTTTGACGTGATACAGCAGGGATGTCAAACTCAAGCCCAGGGGCCAAATCTGGCCCGCGCAGAGTAATTTTATTCGGCCTCCTTTCAAATGTGTATTACAGTTGGCCCACACACACCATTAATGTATAGTGTGTATAATGTATAATGTATGAAATTCGGTGTGTCTGAGGAATATGAGTGGGCCCAGGCCAATAAAAGAACTCATATTCATATGCAGCACAAAATGTGCAGGCGCATTTAAACTTCCGCATATGATGGGAAAGAATGTGTGTGAAATGTGTGAAAGTATATGTATTAAGCGCATGCATGCATTTTGACATAAAAAAAATAGATATTGAGTTCAGCCCGCGACTCGTAGAGTCTGATTTTTGCCCTCAGTCAATTTTAGTTTGACACCCCTGTGATACAGTATGTCTGAGAAAGGCGATAGGCATCTTCATTCGGGTGATAGCCCTGTGCTCTCACTGCTGTGGCCCTTTTGCTTTTTCTAAGTCTGTTTGGAGATGTCAGGGGCATCTACAGGCCATCGCAGGGCATCTTTACCAACCAGGAACAACTCTGTACCCAATGACCCAAATAATAGACTCAAAAACACCTATCGGGCCATTACAGAAGATTGCCTTTGATACTGCAGGCAATTGTTCGTTTTGGTTTCAGCTCTGTATACTCTATGAAGATAGGCAGCAACACAGTGACATTTTGCATGCTGTGTCTAAGTCAGCAAGTCAGCTATGCTAGAGATACAGTAATTATTCTGGATATAACCATATCTCATTATTATCTTATTCTAATCTTGTTCTTCTCAAGGTTTTAGGAGAAACATACTTGAAGACAATACAACCATATACTGTATATCTTTGTAATAACTAATATAATGTTGTTATAATCAGTATTAACATTTTCTCTTGGGAGTTCCTCATAAAATGAGTCAAGACGCATTATGAGTCTTCTACTGAATGATAATGAGACAGTGTTGTGTTTGCGTTCACCAGATGGTAACACCCCCCCACCCGCATCCCCCGAGTTGTCATGTGGAATGTATATAAACTAGTGGTTTGTAAATGTGTTTGAAAAGGGCATACATTGTCCTGTTTGTGTTCATGCAGTATGTGTCATTTGGAGTCAAGTAACAACACACATGGTGCACACGCATCCATGCACACGCATCCATCACACACACACACACACACACACACACACACACACACACACACACACACACACACACACACACACACACACACACACACACACACACACACACATACACATACACATACACATACACATACACATGCACACGCACACGCACACGCACACGCACACACAGACAGACACAGACAGACAGACAGACACAGACAGAGACACACCCACATGAACATGCATGTGGACAAATGAATGGTTAGGATGTCAGGGCACTAGATATCCTACAGAGAGCCTGTCCGTTGATGGAGAAAAGTGGTGGAAATAGAAGGACAGAGGAGGAGAGAGGGAAAGAAAGAAAGGATGATGGACAGTGATGGAGACAGACGGAAGGAAGGAAGAAGGGAAGATGACCATTCCCACTTCAAGGAGAGGGAATCCTCTGTTGTAGCCATGGTTGGTTGCTATGGATTTTTCCCCTCAAAAGCACTTAGAATAATAGCACATCCCACCGCTGATGTCAGACCTCAAGTGCTGCCTGCCTGTTTGTGTGTGTGTGTGTGTGTGTGTGTGTGTGTGTGTGTGTGTGTGTGTGTGTGTGTGTGTGTGTGTGTGTGTGTGTGTGTGTGTGTGTGTGTGTGTGTGTGTGTGTGTGTGTGTGTGTGCGCATGTGTACGCGCGTGCGTGCATGTGTGTGTGCGTACGCACGCGCGTGCGTGCATGTGTGTGTGTGCGTGTGTGTGTGTGTGTGTGTGTACGCGCGTGCGTGCATGTGTGTGTGCGCGCTTGCGTGTGCGTGTGTAAAAACAAGAAGGAAAGAGAGAGACAGATACGTGAGGAAAGGGGGTTGAGCAGAGAGAATGAAGAAAAAAGAGAGACAAGTAGGAGAGAGAGAGAAAGAGAGAGAGAGAGAGAGAGAGACCAGGAGACAGTCAGAAAGAGGGAATAAGGTGAGAGAGAGAGAGTGAGAGAGAAGGATGGAGTGGGAGAGAGTGAGAAAGAGGGAGAGAGAGAGAGAGAGAGAGAGAGAGAGAGAGAGAGAGAGAGAGAGAGAGAGAGAGAGAGAGAGAGAGGGACCACAAGAGAGCGAGATAGAGAGAGAGGGAGGCAGACAAGAGAGAGCAAGCGCCAGAGAGAAGGGAAGGAGGGAGGAGAAATGAGGAGAGAAGGGAGGGCTACAGCCTGTTGATCATCAAATAAGGCAGTAGTACTTGGCATGCTTCGCAACACACACACACTCACATACACAGCCGAGTTGGCGTACTGAGCTGTAGTGGCTCTCATGCTCTCTCCCTTTGCTTGCCATCTATCCATCTTCCTCTATCCCTGCCACACACATTTGAAAGTCACCCCGAGCGTGAGCGTCATCCAACTTTACTCTACTCCTACCTGCCAAACCGATAAGGAAAGGGTCAACCGATGAGCGGATGTCCACTCGCAGTGAGTATATGCTCTTTTTTGTTTTGTTTGTTTATATTGGCTTATCCATGTGCATGCTTTTCGGAAAAGACTTAACAAGCAAATATGCCTGATGCAGTTCATTCTTATTGTATGAAGGTAAAAGTTACTCGCAGTACAGCAAGGGAAGCATTCTGATGGAATTGTTCAAAGTTTGTGCATTCATTATCATCCCTGCCTGCTTGCATTCTACACACTGTTTCCTCGCGTGTCCTTTCACTTTCACACTTTCAGTTACATTTCATGAATAATCCTCCCTTCACACACACCAATTTTGTAAGACTGATTTATGCATGAGTTTGTGTTGCAGTCCGTGCCTTGTCCTTGTAAAAGTAGTTTCATTTTTCAAAATGAAATCTCTTTTCACAACTAGGCTGTTAACCTAATTAATGCATGAAGATTGACTTCTTGAATGTCTGTGCTTGTCCTTGAAGGTGCTGGACGGTTAAAGATGGACCACTAGCTGCATATTTGTAAATGATTCATAGATTTGATTTCGATTTGATGGGATCTTCTTAAGTGTTTATGTTTGAGTATTGCTCAGAGGAATTGCCATGTCAT
Organism: Engraulis encrasicolus; assembly: GCF_034702125.1. Lineage (NCBI taxonomy): Eukaryota > Metazoa > Chordata > Actinopteri > Clupeiformes > Engraulidae > Engraulis > Engraulis encrasicolus. Next base: position 52,246,779 of record NC_085866.1, read on the forward strand.
TGGTCATCAGAGCCAGCATGTTTCACTAACATATACAGTACATATTGTGAATATAGATGTACATTAAAGTATGATTGCTCTCTTTTCACCTCTGCATTTAAGCCTGTGGCTTGTTTCTGCATGTACTGCTGAATGGTGAAGTACAGTACACAGGTAGCCTATGGGATACTGCTTTGGATAGTTTGGTTGGTTGTGATGGAAGCAGCAGACTTCAAATATAGCTGGATGAGTCGGCTCTACATGTACACATGTAGGTGGGTGCTTGAGTATGCCGGGTGAATATTTTTATTACACGCACATTTCTACTGTAAATGTCAGCTAGCTACTGTATGACCCGCTGCTTGATGATTCTGTTTAGCGCTTTCAGATATTCAATGTTATATCAGATATCTGATAACGCCACTGTTTTCAGTGGTGTTGACAGCATGGAGACGTGCTCAATACATCATTGTTCCTTAGTCCATTAGTCATAATCAGTCTTACACACACACACACACTGTTTTACAGAATTTGTACAGAATTATAACTGCTTTTTTTCAACAATTCCCAGTCACAGCATTATCTAGATAGGCTACTATCTAAACTTTGGTGACACTATGGGGACGTGGCATGGGGCAGTTGTACCACACAGGATTACTCTACAAATGGAGTACAAATGAATACAAATGGAGGACAAATGTGAACCAGAACTTCAAAACAGTCAGCATTAGCCATGGGCTAATTAAATGATTAATTAAAAAGATTGTTGTAAATGGCCACATTGCAGCTTGCTGTAGTTGTTGCAGTGTTCAAATTTTTTTTATAGGTTTGGATTGGCACTCATTTTCAGCAGGCAAGAAAGGTTTTTGCTTTTTTTAGTTTGCAAAACTGGGTAAGAGACTACAACATGTACCTCACGTATTTGACATGAACCTCAGCTGAAGGTCCACAGCCAGCCCTACCGCTGCACAGTGGCTGAAGTGGCTGCATGTCAGACATGCGACTTCTGTCATGTACTCCAAATAAATGCATGTTTTCTTAAAAACGAAAGTTCGAGAGAAGCATGATGAAATTTGTCATGCCTAATTTACCACCTGTATTCTGTTCTCCAGTCAACTGTCATTCGCCTGAATTCAGCGCGAAAAGATAGGCACGCCTATTTAACCAGCTGCATCTCATTCTCCGCTATGCCGTCATTCGGTGGAATTTCAGTGCACAGAAAATTTGGAACGCCCCATAATTAACTATCCAGCATTTATTCTCCACTCACCTGTCCAGTCAGAAAATGTATTTCTCGCTTGCACCCACCTACCACCTCCCCGTTCGCCTCCCTCACGCTGCTATTTTATTGATTCGTCAAGCATCTTGCCCTAGCTTCACCTCACTCATTCCTCTCCAACCATCATCCAAAGGGGGATGTCTGCTCAGAGTTCACATATATCTGCCTGCGGGTGCAGATACTGCCCGAGCTCTCAGTGGCGCTCCGTACTCCCGAGCTCGAGAATGTTTGCTGCATAGACATTTCTTGGCCGTGGCAGTACTTCAGCACCATGGCCAGCATTCTTGCCCAATACGCCATGTAATCTCTCAGATTCCTGAGTGCAGTGGTCCCTGCGGACCACGTGAAGCACTTTGATGATCGGTCTACCTGCGAGAGCGGCACGATCACGAGAAGTCCGTTCTCCAGCGAGAACGAAGATGTATGCATATTTTTAGAGAGTGAACTAGTGAATTACATATTTTTGCACGCAAAAAAACTCACAAATCGCTTGACAAGAGAAGTCGACAATCACAACATTTGTTATCATTCATTCTGAGGTACAGCATATGTGTCATTTAGGGGGGAATGCGAGGTGGATCATAAAATAGGTT
>NC_085866.1:52253629-52258629 GCF_034702125.1 Engraulis encrasicolus
ACCTCAATTTCAAACACCTGACACTCCTCTTGGTCAACTTAAGGGTCACTCCAAAAAAAAAACAAATCAGGGAAACTTCAGAGCTTCCAATAATCTGCTGAAGGGGCCTTGGTGTGCAGACACGAAGGTCAGTGACACCATCCGCCGCAGACCTCTTATGCGATGGGCACTTGTTTTGTTTTATTGTTTGTGTGTGACGAGCACATTTTTTGTTTGATGGTTTATGTGTGCTCCTGGTCACTCCACACCATCACAAACACACAATAGAATGGGCGCCCCTCCATTAGTTTCTGCCAGCTGCGCTCAGCCACCCTCTGCATGCACACACACACACACACACACACACACACACACACACACACACACACACACACACACGTTTGCGCACATGCACACACACACACACACACACACACACACACACACACACACACACACACACACACACACGTTTGCGCACATGCACACACACACACACACACACACACACACACACACACACACACACACACACACACACACACACACACACACACACACACACACACACACACACACACTTTTAGATTAGTAGGGAGGGGCCACAAATTGGTCCCCATAAACCAACCAAGACAATACACAATACACAATACACAATACACAACACACACACACACACACACACACACACACACACACACACACACACACACACACACACACACACACACACACACACACACACACACACACACACACACACACACACACACACACACACACACACAGGGGCTGATTGAGTCGCACACAGGCTTGGGTGTTTTTCAGCCCACCACTGGGAAAACTTTAATTCTTGGAATCACTTGCTGAGATCAAACACTGTTAGGCTACTCAGACTGAGGCAAAGAGCACGTCTGAAAGTGATTAGGGGAAATGTCACCGCTGATGAGTGTTTTATCACTATCAAGGCCTTGTATTTCCTCAGAGGGAGGTCTTTCTTCAGAGACAACATTTTCAGCATAGACACCACCTGTTACAGCGTTGAAAAACTGCTATTTCCTCTACTTGGACCGAAGGCATTTTGGATAATGTTAAATCTACTGATTGCCTCATATATATATTTCAGAAGGGATAGAATAAAACAGATCAGCCTCAGATTCTGAATGTAAAAAAAAACAAGCTACATACATGTTTGACCCCAGTTGGTGGGCTACAGGTTCAGGTGCAGAAGATTGTTTCTATTTTAACAAGCTGAGACCTCCATCTCTCGTAACAGCAACTCTGGTTAGCAACAGTGGTTTTGTCACACCTATGCATTACACCTACCGCGGAGGTTTGAATAAGGAAAAGGAAAAACACAATGTTGGTTGACTTGGCACGAAGTCACTGGAGTTTACTTGATAGAGAAACAGTGTTCTATTTCAGCAGTAGCCTACAACTCCCAAAAAATCAATTAAAATATCCATAAAAGGCCTTCATCATGAAAAGGATATTCGTTTGTACGCTAGTGTGGTAGTAGCAAAGAAGCCTCTTTGTTCGTTTGTAGTGTGGCATAGCTAGCTCCTAAAACAGGGTTCGCTAATATCCTGTAGAGTTTGAATGGGTTTGGCTGACAGTTGCTAAGCTAGCTGTTAATATGGCCATTAGATGTACCTATTGTATTTCAAAACAGCTTTTGTTTGGCATTTTAACCACCTGGACTGTAAAATGAATAAAGAAAGAATCTTGTATGCGATCATTCATGTCTAATTACGCCACAACTGTAGCAAGGAGCATCTTTGTTTGTGGTAGAATTACGTTTCAGGTGGCTAGTCAGCTAGCTTCGTTGTAATAACTGATTTAGCTGGCTAGCTACTACCAAAGAAACTCAACACAGAAGAACAATCTCTCGGGGGTAAGTCCATTGGCCATGGTGTAGTACGGGGGCGTTGCCTAAAGGGAGGTTTAGAGTCGCGCGTTCGCGGGGGTTCTGCACAGAGAATGAGCCACAGCGCCCCCCTGTGCAGCGACAAAACGACCCCTGGCTGCAGTACACGCATATTTCTCCCAGGCTGAAATGTCCGTGAGCTGAGCTATGCTTGAAGACGGTGATTGGTCAATGCGCTTACGGCAGTCCGGGGGGAACTCAGCCCTGATAGGTCAGTTGTGTTCTATTCTTCTACCCTACCGCGGAGGTTTGAAGGAAAACGAAAAACAGATGCAGATGACTTGGCAGGAAATCACTGGAGTTTACTTGACAGGGAGAAGAGAAACTGTTTTTTATTTCAGTAGTACAACTTCCAAAAAATCAATTAGAAATATCCATAAAAGGCCATCATGGAAATGATATGTTTGTAGTGTGGTAGTAGCAAAGAAGCCTCTTTGTTCTTTTGTAGTGTGGCAGCTAGCTCATTAAAACAGGGTTCACTAATGTCCTGTAGAGTTTGAATGGGTTTGGCTGACAGTTGCTAAGCTAGCTGTTAATTAGATAGGCTATCTATTGTATTTAAAAATGGCTTTTGTTTCATTTAACCACCTCAACTGTAAAACATGAATAAAGAGAGACTCTTGTATGCTATCATCCATGTCTAATTACGCCACAACTTTTTAAATTAATAGCAAGAAGCCTCTTTGTTGATTCAGTATAGTACAAGTAGTGTGGCTAGCTAGCTTCTAAAACAGGGTTCGCTAATGTCCTGTAGAGTTTGAATGGGTTTGGCTGACAGTTGCTAAGCTAGCTGTTAATATGGCCATTAGATGTATTGTATTTAAAACGGCTTTTGTTTGGCATTTTAACCACCTGAACTGTAAACATGAATAAAGAGAGAATCTTGTATGCTATCATTCATGTCTAATTACGCCACAACTTTTTAAATTAATAGCAAGAAGCCTCTTTGTTAGTGGTAGAATTACGTTTCAGGTGGCTAGTCAACTAGCTTTGAGTTTGTAATGACTGATTTAGCTGGCTAGCTACTACTAGGCCCCAGGTGTGAATGGCCATTCATGCTGTCTATTGTCTTTTAAAATGGCGTTTGTCTTGCATTTAATCTCATGTAGTACTTGACCAAAAATAAACTGATGTTGTACCATCTAATTATGCCCCAACTTTTAGAAGTAGGCTACTAGTGGAATATTACGTTTTACATAGCCAGCTGATTAGCTTTGTGATTCATTCTAGGGACTGGGCTCAACTGAATGAGTTAGTTCGCCCCCTGTTGTCACGGAGGTGAATTGACGTCATTAAAATCTCCTCCTCCCTCCCCCCTTGCCCCACTCTTGAATTTTCGGCGGGAAAAAAAACACCACGCCCTTTCGCACGCATTCGCATGTAGGTCGACTATGAGGCAATACCCCCCGCTGACAGTACGTCTATGCTTTACCCCGCAATCGGCACCGCGTGACTATGCATCAGCCTTAAGGATACGAGTGGATGGAAAATTAACTCCCTTGCGCATGGTCATTGGTCAGTGGGTGCGATGGATACAATTTCCGTACTCCCTTGCGCATGGTCAGTGGGGGCGACACCATGATGGATAATTTGTGGCCAAATTAACTGCAGCTGTTGGTCAGCAGTAATTGCTGGGGGTAATTAAGGACAGCTGACAAACATTCACGCTGTCCTATGACCTGTTCCACACTCCGACCCTCGTAGAAGTGGCATTGCATGCTTCCCTGATGCTTCCAATACTGACCGTAGAAGAAGAATACAATTTCCATACTCCCCTCGCCATCATTTCGTACTACGCTGTTATGACGTGAGTAAGCCCTCCTATCTATGTATCTCTCCTTGGCTACTACTAGGCCCCAGGTGGGAATGGCCATTCAGGCTGTCTATTGTCTTTTAAAACAGTGTTTGTTTGGCATTTAATCTCATGGACTGTAATACTTGACTAAAAAGAAACTGATGTTGCATTATGCCCCAAATTTTAGAAGTAGGCTAGTAGTAGCCAAGAATATTATGTTTTAGATAGCCAGCTGGCTAGCTTCGTGATTCATTCAAGGGACTGGGCTCAACTGAATGAGTTAGTTCGCCCCCTGTTGTCACGGAGGTGAATTGACGTCACCGACGTCTTTGAATTCTCTGCGGGGAAAAAAACACCACGCCCTTTGTCCTGCATTGCAGGACGACTATCAGGGAATACCCCCCGCTGACAGTACGTCTATGCTTTACTCCGAAGTCAGCACAGTATGACTATGTATCACCCTTTAGAGAGTCAAATTTAAGACTCTCGTACTTGGTCACGCACACCAACTCTCCTCTAAGTCTTGATTTAACACGGCAAAATGTACAGTGTATAAGACTTCTGATGCCCACAGCTGCTTCTCCTTGCAATTTCACCTGATGAGATTACCCACAGGGTTGAGCCTTGTTATAACACGTTGGAGCTCCTCACTCCTTAGCACCGCCTCACTGCACTCCAGCTGGAGCTGTACCACCAGGGCTGGACTGGTAATCTGACATACAGGGCATTTTCCCGGTGGTGCCCACAGTCCTCAGGGGCTGATGTTTTTGTTGCTGTTTGGGCTGATGATGGGTTGATGTTTTCCCCTTGGAGACTGGCCCACAGTTTAGATAGGGTAGCCCATTGGTGTATAAGGGAACTGAGCTCCTCATAATTATAGTATAGCAGGGGACGGGCTGGTCTATGCAAAAAAATGCCTGGGCTGTTTTTTTCCCCCATCCCAATTCAGCCCTCAGTATCACTGTGGATACTGCGCACTTCGCACTTCAGACACCTCGGTAATGCAACACAGGGGTCAGGTCAAAACTTGAGAGCCCTGGATAAATGGACAGATAAATAAACATACTACTGGGATGTGGTGGTCAAGTATAGTGTGTTTACTATGAGCCAGAGTTAACAGTAAAGCTTGTAGGGTGACATTTGAGCCAAGTGTAATAAAACTTATCATTGGTAATGTTAAGAGCATCCATATAATGTGAACAGAAACGGAATAAAATGTTCACACATTAATATTTCACATTCGCACTTTACTATGGGACCAATTACCACATGGGGTGGGGTGTGGGGGTGTGATTAGGT
>NC_085866.1:52261129-52323629 GCF_034702125.1 Engraulis encrasicolus
TGTTTGTGTGTGTGGGTGTGTGTGCGCGCGCGCGTGTGTGTGTACATGTGTGTACTGTATGTGTGTATATACGGTGCGTGTGAGTGGGCGGATGGGGTGGAGGAAGGTGGGGTGTTAACAGCAGCTTCAGTCAGGTCCCTCAGAAGTGCCAGGCCCCTGCTGTGGAGAGGAGCAAGGGGATGGAGGAAGGAGAGGAGGCAGCGGGAAGCGGGGATGGTGCTGGTGGTGGTGATGGTGATGGTAGATAGTCTTTGAGGCCTGTTCGAACACGCTGCTTGTACATGCGCGCCCAGTCGTTTATTAATTCCGCCCACCTAAACATCTGAAACTGCGCCTTCTTGTTATTCTTCTCCACAGGTCCAGCTGGAGTTGGAGCAAACAAGCAAACAAACCAACAATGCTAACTTGCTCTCGCTTGGCCTTGACTCCAGGCGCATTTTGTGTTTGGGAGGATTTTATTTTGAACAAAACATACAGTACATGTCTCTCTCTGTCTCCCTCTCTCTCTCTCTCTCTCTCTCTCTCTCTCTCTCTCTCTCTCTCTCTCTCTCTCTCATTGTATAGTTCCACAGAGGCTACATATGTGATGGCTGCAAACAATAGGTAGAGAACTACACTAAGCATGTTCAGCTATGAATACATCGCCCTGAAGTTCATCACAACGATCCATCTCCTCCTCTCTCTCTCTCTCTCTCTCTCTCTCTCTCTCTCTCTCTCTCCCTGCTCTGCCAGCTGTATCAGGCAATTGCCTGGAGACAAAGAGAACCCTTTTCATATGGCCAACTGCCAACTCCAATAGGGAGACGCACAGAATGAAAGCCCGTTATGGGGGCTAACATCATCAGGATGCACTTGTTGTTATCAAACAGCAGCATCCTCTCTAAATGACTCACAAAGTTAGACAGTATGTAGGCTACATGCTACATTTTGCAGTGTAAATCCAACACACAGGCAGTCACATATATAACACTCATAGTGTTAAATGTCCTTTAGAGTGTAAGTGTAAACTACCAATGCAACATTAACTGTGTAATGTTACCATTCCAGGTTTATATAATAGTACAGTTTCTGATTTCTGTTATGAATACAGGGTACAAATCTCATTTTTTCTGGAGAAAAACAAAACCCCAAAACAGGGAGTGTGCACAAGTGCTTGTGTGTGTGTGCGTGAGTGCGTGAGTGTGTGTGTGTGTGTGTGTGTGTGTGTGTGTGTGTGTGTGTGTGTGTGTGTGTGTGTGTGTGTGTGTGTGTGTGTGTGTGTGTGTGTGACAGTTTTGATGCATAACAGCTAGCAGGGGTATCAGATTAGCGTGATGTGTGATGGAGATTACGGTTGTTGTGTTTTTGTTTGGACATTTGAGCAGTCAGATGTCCATTAGTGACTACCCGTGCAGCAGAGATGGAGGGACTGGGAGTGTTTTCGAGAAGCAAAGAGAAGAATTGGTGGTGAGTGTAATGGCAATGGTATTTTCGGCTGAGATATATGAGTTACAAGACAGTGATTCTGAGGAAAATTAGTGTCATGGATATACAGTACGGTATGTCATTCCACTAATTGGCTTCAATGCTGTCACAACAAACACCATCAAACTGAAATCATGCCACAGTTGTTAGCACATGGGATTAAGGTCTGAAGAGTAACTGTCAAAGTTGACTTCTCTCAGCTTCATCTACTGTCTAGGAACACAAGTGGTTAAGTGTTAAATCATCTCATAGAAGAGCCTGGAGTTATTTTAAATAAATGACACATGTGGCTATCTATCAGCAGATATAGCACTTTGTGCGGGTTCACTTATCTCCATGTTCTTTGACTACTCACCTGGCCCAAGCTTTGATGTTTGTTTGAGTTTGTTGTTATTTGTTAAGGCAGACTTTACCATGATGCACCACTGTACAGTATGTGCAACCAGAGATGGTTTCTAACAAGCAACCATCTCTGGTGCAACCCACTGGTCAACCCTAACACTGACAAACCGGAGGAAAACTTCAGGTCGAGTCAGAACTCACTGGTCAGAACATCAGCTTGTCTGTCTTTTGTCTTCATTAAAAGTCGCTTATAGGATGTGACTTTTTATTTGGTTTATCAAATCATTTTTAAATATAGCTTTATGACACTACTGTTATTGTATTAATCTGGAATGTCACCACACCTCACCTCACTGAGCAAGAATTCTATCGGACTCTGTAGAAGTCTATACTCAAGCAACAAGTGTTTAGACAAGCAGTGTCAAATAGCCTAATAGTCTGTGAGGCCATTTAAGATGTAATTTAAGCAGAATTTGGGAATTGGATTTCAGTGACTGCTCGATTGAACATGAAACACACAGAGAGAGGACATGGAGAAGAAAGTGAATGCCATGGAGCCACGTACAAAAACCGGGAACGGAGTGACTCACAGACAATCTGGAGAAAAAGCCTTTAGGCGGAGCTGAGATATCTCACACAGACACAAACAATCTCTCTCTCTCTCTCTCTCTCTCTCTCTCTCTCTCTCTCTCTCTCTCTCAGCCACACAGACATGCACGCACGCATGCACACACACAGACACACACACATACACACACAGATGGAAGAACAGAGTGGAGAGAGCAGACCTTAGCCAATCTGTTGTGAAAAAAAGAGAATTCTTTGGGCATCAGTGCGGTCAAATCTTTGTTTCTCTGCTTTTTCTGACTTCTTGTGAATACATGAAAAGGACGTTATCAGATCTACAAATGTGGCATATTGCCGCCTGGTGCCTTCCCCTTCATTCTTTCTTTCTTTCTTTCTTTCTTTCTTTCTTCCCTTCTGTCTTTTTTAAGCGGGCTTGCCACGCTTATAGTAATCTTTAACTACAGTTTATGCTTGCTTGCTTGCTTCTCTTCTGCAGGGCTGTAAAAATAGAAATCGCTTCTCCTTCTAGGCCTTTCGAGATAGAGACACCGTTCAAACACTAAGAACCGGCTCGGCTTGGAGATTTCAAAAAATGCTTTGTGTGTCCATACCCCTTGTCGTTTTTTCGTTTTCATCAATTTTGTGCAAGTTTGGGTGCCCATAGAAAACAATGGTAGAACCTTCAGAGACAGAGTTCCATCCACTCTACAAATCAGAATGTAGGAGGCTTTTCTGTTCATAAAACATCAACACTTGCACCTAGAAGTTTAGTTGACACGTTGTTAGCGAGCTCTATGAGATGACTCCAAACGGTGAAAAGATCATGTCCCAACTCCCATTACTTTTTAAATGGCAGGTGTGTAAAAAGTGCTGGGCTGGCCCAATGGCTTTTCCCTATTGATTCTTGAAGTGCCTTTCTGAAGAGGTCAGCACATCTTCCACAAGAGGTCCATTTGTGACTGAACCGTTTAGCCTGGCTCAAACTATACGACTATCGCGCCGATTCTCAGCTCCCTTATGAAAATTGATGGAACGTTAGCCCCCAGGACCATCGCAAGTGATTTCTCGTCGTGTGCGACGTTCTAAGATAGAACTTTGGCAGCTCAAAGAGTCGCTGATCACAAATCGTAGAAATCAAGTAGTGTTTGATATATGCGACCTGGAATAGAACGTCGGGCATTGTCTCGGTGGCTGCGAGCGGCGACAAGATTGACAGTTGCGATTCTCTTCTAGTGTGCGGTGCACCTCGACGCCAAAATCGGACACACGATCGCTAGTCGTGTAGTTTGAGCCTGGCTTTAGCCTATGAACTTCATTCAAGGACTGTTAGAAAGATCACATGTATGACTCCAATCTGTGAGCAGGACATGTGCAAATATCTGCACTTATTTGCCATTAAGCTGAGGGTGGGAAGTGCACTGCATCTCAGTACACAGTGCACAGTGCGGGGAATGGAACGCACACCGGGTCATTAGCAGCGCCTTGGCTAACTGGATCTGTGCACACTGTGGGAGCTGTGAAATTTGAGTGCGGATACGATAGTGATGTTATAGTTCAAATATACTATCTCTTTGTGTTATAGAGTGCATGGTGTTCATTATCCAAGACGGCGAACAGTTTGCAAAGAAATGTTTTCAATTTCAATGAAATAGAAAGTCTAACAGCACGAGTTCTGCAACTACAAGGCTAGCTTATTAGCTTTCCCCACGTCTCCACACTACCAAGCAAACGTCCAAGCACAACACCACTGTATAAAATATAGGACACCGTCCACAGACATGGAGTGAAACAAATAGCTCTAATACCAAATCTGCCCCCCGACATTTTCGCTGTTGGGGTGAATATCTAACACCGTTACATTGTAAGCTTGACCTCAAAAGACACGTAGCAACATGGGGTTTCTAAACAGTCTGGAATAGCCAGTAGCACCAAAAGAGTAGAACATGTCACACGGAGATTATGTATCTGACACACTTACAATCTATGTTCACACCGGTATACGGTAGCTGAACGGTCAATCAAGGGAGCCAAAGTTACGGAAAGTGTTTCATCTGTTACATACTGTATCATATTTACAGCTATTCCACCCACCCAACCCTGAAAGCACAGTAGGTCGACAAAGCTAGCAGGCTAGCTAGTCCTACTCACCGATGTGTTGACTGACACCCAGGCGAGCACCATTAGCAGTCTCACGATCCGTTTCCAAATACAGTATCTGTCAGGGCTCCTATGAATTATAATTTCAACGATCGAACACCCCATTCTTGCCTGCCGTCAATCCCATGTCTTCGTGCTGCTATCGTTTCACATTGTTAGCCTTGTCATTTCTCCAGCTGCTACTGTATGTTTTTGCAATGGCCAGGACAACAATCGCGGTCTTTACAAATTACATCAACATACTGTGTTTGAAAAGTGATGAAATCTGTAAGAACTAAGTTGTAATGTAGACTCGGAAGTACATTTTCAAACTTTATAGTCAGTCAGGACAGCGTCATGTCTGCAACTCATCTCGAGTCGCACTTTGGCTTGCTAGCTCAGCTGTAGCTATACCTGCCTCGTCTCGTTGGAGTAAACAACAGTCCCCATGGCTCTGAAATATGAGGTAACGGTGCCACCTAGTGGTTTGCCAACATGTAGGCACAACAACTACCGGTACCCACAGTAGGCCTACAATGCCATATAAAACAGCGTTGAAGCATTACAAAAAAATCTTGTTTTAATTCTTGTAAAAATCGATATTTCCGGAGTCATGAAATTCGGCTTGTGACGTCACATATGTGATATCCAATCAGAAATGTTTATTTTGTAAATTAACTAAAAACTATAAAATTATAAACCCTAATGACTTTTTACTTAATGATTCAGGTTTATGCGTTTTGAATAATGGTGCACATAACATGTAAGAATGGTTTTCTATTAGAGTGGTCCTTTAACAACAGCGATCTAAAAACTAGAAACTGTTTTGATGCTGCCCTCTGCCTTAGTAGTCCAGCGGATGGGACACACAAAAGGGCCTTATCGTGCACTTTTGAGTAAAAGCATGAAAATCGGTACACATATCCTTCTTGATATGCTGATTAATGTTAGCGTTGGAGGCGTCGCGAAAAATGCATCGTTTTCAAGATGGCCGCCAAATTCAATATGGCCGACCCATATTAATGAATCTACCTGATATTTGGTAGTAAAAGCATGAAAATTGGTACACATATCCTTCTTGATATGCTGATTAATATTAGCATTGGAGATGTAGCGAAAAATGCATTGTTTTCAAGATGGCCGCCAAATCCAGTATGGCCGACCCATATTAATGAATATACCTGAGACTTGGTAGTAAAAGCATGAAAATCGGTACACATATCCTTCTTGATATGCTGGTTAATATTAGCATTGGAGGCATCGTGAAAAATTGATCATTTTCAAGATGGCCGCCAAATCCAATATGGCCTACTCATATTAATGAATCTACTTGACACTTAGTAAAAGCATGAACATTGGTATACATATCATTCTTGATATGCTTATTAATATTACCATTGGAGGCATTGCGAAATATGCTGTATTTTCAAGATGGCCGCCACATCCATTATGGCCAACCCATATTAATGAAGCTACCTGACAGTTTGTATTAAAGGCATGGAAATTTGTGCACAGTTACTTTTTTATATTTTGATTGATAAAAGAACTCGATACTTTGCAAAAAAGTTTACATTTCAAGATGGCTGCCAAATCAAATATGGCAAACGCATTTTAATAAATCCTTCAGGCACTTTTAATAAAACCATGTGTAACAGTGGCACGTAACCAGTTAATTAAATTCAACTCAGCTCTTGCACGACTACGCCACCTAGGGTGGGGGAAGACAACCTAGGAGTGAAATTACCCCCCAATTTAGTAAACCAGGACACAGGTTCGGAGCACTCTTAGGCAAGAGTCAAGTTCGTGTTTATTCTCTTTTCACAAATACAATAGTAATACAGATCAATAAAATATACATCCAGGTCATGTGAATTCAAATGTGCAAATATGCGGTGGTGATGCAAGGGACAAATACTAATACATTACAAAATACAATATGGATGAATTGTATTACAGACAATATTGCACTGATCCCTATTAGACACCCACAGGCGGGTCGTTATGTGGAGCAATATGGCCACTGGCCACCGACACACACACACACCACGCACACACACGCACGGCACCTGTGCGAGAGAAAAGGGAGGCCACACTCAGTCATAAGAACCGCCCCAATACGGGGGAGACAGGGCAATGGTGTCACTCTTAAAGGGGGGGAGCTAGGCTTAGGCTAACCAATAGCAGCACGGTTGAAAAGGGATAGTTAAAGACTAGGGAAAAGGCCACACAAAATAAACACACACAATAAAGTACTCACACAAAATAAAAAGAAAACACACATCTACTACTACTACACGCAGCAAAATAGTAATAGTCACCCAAGTGCACACAGCAATGGAAAAGTGAGGGAATCCACCACCCGAAGACCGGCGCGCTATGGCAACTCCATACCTATCCAGGGAGGAGAGAAGAGAGAGACACTCAATAGCGAGAATGACACATACTAATGTATTACACAATTTGCATACACAGTGATGACTAGATGCAACTTAACTTTTGTATAGCAAGAGAGAGGGGAGAACTACACCGCCGTAGGTTGACTGAAGGGGGTGTACACTTGCCTCCGGTGCCGTGCCTAGATGACAATCACACACGCATACAGACGCACAGACACACACAGGTAACTAGACCTGCGCAGTGCGCAGCGAGGAGGCTGGCGTCCCAAGAAACGGGCCAGAAAATAAAAATAATTAAACCAAACAAAAGCAGGACGAGCAGGTGGAGCCAGTCGGAACCGGCGCAGAGTGTGACGGCAACAAAACAGCAACCTCCGAGGAGTGCAGCCAGCAATCCCACGGCGTCAGAGAGGCACCGCTAACCCGATCATGGATCCGTGGTTCGGAACAATCGCAATTTGGACCACACACTGAGGAAAGTGAGGGTAGATTTAGTGACTAAGGTCATCGTTACTGTTAGAAAGACCATTGGCTGCGCTGAAGATTCCGAGCTCGCGCTTACGTCCTCACGTTGCGCGGGAAGCTCAGTGATCACGCATCTTCAGTGTGGAGCCGTTCAGTGAAGGAGAGCTGCGCCAGTCAGTTTGCCACGGACGTTTGGCTCGACATATCGCCATGAAAAGACACTTAATTTTCCTTCTAAAGTAACTTTCTTTACCTTGTGTGCGTCATTGAAGATCTGTAAGTACTTTTTGTCCTGTTTTAATGTCGAGAAGTTTTGTAATTAGTCCGTTTTTGGAAGTGTAATTTCGCCAGCTTTAACAGTGAATGTAAGCTAATGTAGAGACTTCTAGAACTTTCCTATGACTTCGTTTGTCATTTCTAATGCCTTATACTGATGTTGGATGCCTTATTTGTGCTTTGGAATGTGTTAACTGCCGTCTTTTGTGTTAATATTGCCGAATTACCGTCGTGTATTTCACTGTGGAGATTTTCGCGCCTTTAATAGCAGGTGTTAATGGGCGCCATTGTTAGCTGTAATTACCGCGATTTTGCCAGTAGCTGGCAGTGTTTCCCCAGTGTGTAGCCTTGCAGTATTTGTCCCTATGGAAGCTGTATTTGCCTTAAATAACTAGTCAGGAATGCCTTTATTTCTGTAATTGTTTATTGATGCAGAATTTGTATATTTTCTGTTTCCTTCCTTTCTTAGACCACACACACAACTTTACATACTTAATTGGTATAGCCAAGAAATGATTATGCAAATTAGTAACAATTAAGAAGAATTACCAGAATTATCACCTGATTGACCCTTGTGTATTACTGTGCTGCCTGCAACTTCATTAAAACCCCTTAAACTGCATTTTGGACTCAGCGCGTTCTTACCGACGCACCAGGAAGACACTAAACCATCCAACCAGCACCTATACAGTCCACCCACCTACCCACCTGATACCTACACCCTCCTTAACAAGGGTCCTTCGAGCCGGATGGTTATTTGTGCCTTTTTGGACACCTAAATAAACAAAATGCAGCGTGCGCATAGCATTGCAGACATCCCTTTACCTGGGGCAGTCCGTCCCACGCGTCAGTCTCATCAGCCTGCTTACCTCCAAGACTATGAAGTCCAACTTGTAGGCCGGAGACCGCCAGCACAGTCAGATGTCGCTAATGCAGCACAGTATGCACAGGGTCAGGAAGACAGGCACCAGGAGATGAGGGAGGATGGAGCCATGAGGCAGACGCCTCAGCCATTCTACTCAGGGAGCCCCGGTAGCCAGTTGGATTACGCAACGATTGATGAGTGGCCTGCTGCACCTGCAGCCGACAACCTGCAACACCTAGTCAAGCCCGAAGCCCGTCTAGGGATACCCCCAGGACCGGACCACAGACCTGCTAGACCCCTGGTGGGCCTTGACATGCAAAGAGCACATGTAGATGCCTACAGTAGACAGACTGAAGCTGTGCATCGTGAACAGTTAGTTCAGAGTCCCTATGGTGGTAGCATAGCCTCCTATCACCAGCTCCCCCTCGATGCCCAGGCCTCAGCACCTAATCCTCATCTGCAACAACGTGCCGCTTCTGCATTTCAACCCATACCTCCAAGGGCTAGTGCGCCTGTTCCTAGGGCAAACTCTGTGCCGTTGCCACTCAGTGAACCACCGCATAGCCATCAAGCTTACCGCCCACAAGTCACTCATCCCGTGCTACAGTCTTCACCTGCCGACACGAGAGAGCAGTTCCTGATGGACAACATCACCAAGATGATGAGTGAGCTGCAAGCCATCAAGGAATCAAGCAGGTCAGCAATGCCTAGCTATCAGCCTGCACCTGCTCAGTCTCAAAGTCATCCCTATGGTAGCAACCCATCCCAGTATCCTGCTGCTAGTAGCCAACCTTACGCCCACGGTTATCCACAACCTGCTGTGCCTAGTCAGTATCCACCAATGTCTTCAGGGCCATTACAGCCAACCAACCCCCCTCAGCCCACATATGCACATCCTCAGCATACACAAGCGCCTCGTCCTACCACCCGTGGTAGGCCAGATCGGAAACCTCTAGCGTTTCTCAGCGAGAGAACCTACAGAGGACCCATACCTACCATTCCAGACCTGACAAAGCCCGATCCAAGCCAGTTCACGCGCCTCCAAGCAGGCCTTAGGCAACCTCCTACCTCCTGATGCCACAGAGCTGTTCTGCTATCAAGTTCTGCTGGATCATCTCAAGTTAGACGAAGCTCGTCTGGTTGCCGACGCCTACTTGCACTCTCTTACTCCTTACACGGATACAATGGCGGCTTTGACAGAGAAGTTTGGAAGACCCCAGAAGTTGGCGCTGAAGAAGATAGCTACAGTCATGAATGCTGCAGACCTGCGTCAGGGAGACGCCAAGGCATTCCAGAGCTTTGCCCTAGATGTATGCGCCTTAGTTGGGATGTTGAAGACACTGGGACCGGAAGGAGCCGTGGCACTCCAATGTGGATCTCACGTGGAAAGGCTGTTAAGCAAACTCCCCACAGACCTGCGTTCAGCGTTCCGTAGGAGCATGTTCCTGCAGGCACGGATGCGCTACAACCTGGTAGACTTCTCGGAGTGGCTGAAGCATGAGGCATGGTGCCAGGACAGTGAAGGCCAACCTAATCTCTGGGAATCCAAGCCAGGTGCTAAGCAGTCTCAGAAGACTCAGAAACCTAATCCTAAATCCACTCGTCCTGCTACGGTTCTCCATGGGAGTGAGGAGACCACTGCCAAGCAAGGGGAACCCCCAAAGAAGCCTGAGGGCACAGGCAAGAAGAAGCCACAGCCCTACTGCCCCTACTGTGACTCAAGTGAGCACTTCCTAAGTCAGTGCGACACCTTTAAGTCCTTTGATAAGGCCCAAATCACTCAGTGGATAAAGAGCAACCGACGCTGTTGGCGGTGTGGCAGAGGACACACCGCAGCAGAGTGTACCCTTAAGAAGCCCTGCAGTAAGTGCCAAGGTAAACATCTTCAGATACTGCACGATGTCAACACCAAGCCTGTGAAGGATGGGACACCTCCGGTTACCTCTGCGACTGAAACGCTGTACCTCAACAGACCAGGTGAGTGCAGTCGAGTCCTCCTGAAAGTAGTCCGGGTCCTCCTTCAGCACGAGAACAAGACGTTCGACACCTATGCAGTATTAGATGATGGCTCCGAACGCACAATCCTGCTACCTGCTGCTACGCAGAAACTTGGTCTACGCGGACCCTCAGAGACATTAGCCCTGCGCACCATTCGACATGATGTGCAGACCCTGCCTGGCATGACAGTGACCTTCCGAGTGTCACCCATCACTCAACCCAACAGAGCCTTTGTGATCACGGACGCCTTCACTGCAGAGCGTCTCAGCCTTGCTGATCACACCTACCCAGTGGACAGCCTGAAGCTCAAGTACAAGCATCTCCAGGACATCCCGCTGCAAGCCTTCGACAGAGTGAGCCCTACCCTCCTCATAGGAGCAGACAACCCTCACCTGATAACTCCGCTCGAGCCTGTACGTCTTGGACCCCCTGGCGGCCCAGCTGCGATCAAGACAAGACTGGGTTGGACCCTCCAGGGACCGTCCAGGCTTACCGAGCTGCAGTTATCATCCCAGCAGTGTCTGTTCACCTCACTTAGTCCGTTAGAAGTGGAGCTGCGTCGGAATGTGGAGAAGCTCTGGCAACTAGACACCTTGCCACTGAGGTGTGAGAAGCAGGTGACACGCTCGCGGGAAGACCAGCAAGCCATCAACCTTCTGGAGGCCAAGACCATCAGGACAGAAGTCGACGGCGTGCTCAGATATGCCACCCCACTACTGCGGAAGAAGAACTTTCCAGTACTTCAGGCTCCGATGGAGGCAGTCATGCCACGGCTTAGAGGATTGGAGAAGCGCCTGTCTAAGGATCCGGAGAGCATAGACGTCTACATAGCCGAGATGAAGAAGTTGGAGACATCTGGCGTTGTAGTCAAGTTACCTGCACAGGCAGCGCCATCTGGTGGTGAGAGTTGGTTCATCCCTCATCACGTCGTGCAGCACAACGGCAAGCACCGCATCGTGTTTGACTGTTCCTTTCAGTACCAAGGAGTCAGCCTAAACCAATCCCTGCTACCTGGTCCCACACTGAGTCCGTCCCTGCTGGGAGTCCTTCTGCGGTTCAGGGAGCACAGCGTGGGCATAAGTGGTGACATCAAAGGCATGTTTCACCAAGTGATGCTACTGCCTGAAGATCGACCCCTTCTGCGCTTCATCTGGCGCGACATGAACCGAGAAGAGACACCTCAGGTCTACGAGTGGAGAGTGCTGCCATTTGGCACTACCTGTAGTCCATGTTGCGCTACGTTTGCGCTACAGCAGCACGTTCACAACAACACGGACGTCCACAGTGTGGAACGCTTCTCAGTAGACCGCTGCTTCTACGTCGACAACTGTTTGCAGAGCCTGCAGTCTGCACCAGAAGCGAAACAGCTAGTCGACTCCCTCAGATCTCTCCTTGCCTCTGGAGGGTTCGAAATCCGCCAATGGGCCAGCAATCAGCCTGAGGTCATCAACCACCTACCTGCCGAGGCTAGGTCCGACAAGCTGGATCTGTGGCTAGCCCATGACAAGTCAGAGGCACACGAGTCAACCCTAGGCCTGACCTGGCACTGTGATGCGGATGCCTTCAGTTACAAGAGCAGGCTAGTCACCTACGACCAAATCACAATGCGCAACGTGTATCGAGTGCTAGCCAGCCAATATGACCCACTCGGGTTCATACTTCCCTACACTACACGAGCGAAGATACTGGTTCAGCGCCTGTGGGACCAGCAAAGAGGCTGGGACGATCCCAATCTCCCTGAAGATCTGCTGGCTGCGTGGCACACCTGGGAAAGTGAGCTAGAGTACTTACCTGAAGTTCAGCTGTCAAGATGCTACACTCCTGCTGACATGGACCGTCCGGACACCAAGAGAGACATCCATGTCTTCTGTGATGCCTCCGAGAAGGCGTACGGAGCGGTCACTTACCTGAGGTCCGAAGATGTCCAGGGGAGAGTACATGTTGCCTTTCTCCTTGCACGCTCACGAGTTGCACCCAGGAAACAGCTTTCGATACCTCGATTGGAGCTGTGTGCAGCAGTCACAGGAGCTCAGTTAGCCAAGCTCCTTAGGTCAGAGCTCACCTTGCAGATCCAACACGTCGTGCTCTGGAGTGACTCCACAACAGTCCTTACGTGGCTTCACTCAGAGTCGTGCCGCTTCAAGGTATTTGTCGGAACCAGGGTGGCAGAGATTCAAGACCTCACTGACCTCAAGGCCTGGCGGTACATTGAGTCCTCCGAGAACCCAGCAGATGACCTCACGAGAGGTAAACCGCTTCAAGAGCTGACAACACCTAACAGGTGGTGTGATGGACCGGAGTTCCTGAAGTTGCCTCCAGATAAGTGGCCAACTCTTCCTTCACCCACTGACCTGGTCTCTGAAGACCCAACTGAGCTGAAACGCTCTGCCTTCTGTGGACTGAGTACTGCCACCAACTCAGATAGGCCAACCTTCGAGACCTGGAAGGACCTAGTGGAGTCTCTCGCTCAGGAACTTCACGGGGCGGCCAACCAGTCTGGACCGGTCCCTGCTAGTACTTACCAGGCCGCAGAAATGCTTGCATTCCAGAATGCACAGAAAGACAGTTTTCCTGAAGATTACGAGCTCCTCCAGAAAGGGAAGCCTGTGACGTCGTCTAGCCATCTCCTCTGCCTCTCACCCGAGTTTGACTCAACCCATCAAGTCATCAGAGTGGGAGGGCGGCTCCGTAGAGTGGAAGAACTGGATCCGGAGGCAGTACATCCCATTGTACTGGACCCAGCTCACCCCTATACAAGGCTGCTAATTCAGGAGTATGACTCTAAGCTTTGCCATCCTGGACCTGAGCGAGTATTCGCTGAATTGAGACGCAGAGTCTGGATCCTCAGAGGCCGCGAGGCAGTTAAGCGTCACCAACGTAAATGCTTTGATTGCTGCCGATGGAGATCTAAGCCTGCTGTCCAGAAGATGGCAGACCTACCCCCACCACGGCTACGGCTGTTCAAGCCTGCATTTTACTCTTGCGGCATGGACTGCTTTGGTCCACTGACAGTCAAGGTGGGCCGACGGACAGAGAAGAGGTGGGGACTTCTCTTCAAGTGTCTAACCACGAGAGCAGTGTATGTGGATCTGCTAACCTCAATCGACCTCGACTCCTTCTTGATGGCTCTTCGGAGGTTCATAGCCCGGCGGGGCAAGCCAGCCGAGTTATACTCGGACCAAGGAACCAACTTCCGAGGAGGAGAGAAAGAGTTAGCGGAAGCCTTCTCCAAGCTAAGCCCTGAAGTCCAGCAGCACCTAGCCACTCAGCAGATCTCGTTCCACTTCAACCCGCCAGCAGCACCCCATTTCGGCGGTGCATGGGAACGAGAAATCCGCTCAGTGAAAGCTGCGCTGTACACCATCATTGGATCCCAGACAGTGAGCGAAGAGGTACTCCAAACAGTGCTCATTGAGATTGAGTCCATACTCAACTCCAAACCTCTGGGCTATGTCTCGGCTAACATAGCTGACCTGGATCCAGTGACCCCAAATTCCTTGTTAATGGGGCGGCCCGACAGCGCCCTGCCTCAGGTGGTCTACCCACAAACAGAGCTGCTTGGACGTCGCAGGTGGAGGCATTCACAAGTTCTAGCAGACCGGTTCTGGACTGCCTTCATCCGGAACTACTTACCTGGCCTGCAGATGAGAGGGAAATGGACAACTCCAGCTCCTGACATCGCCGTCGACTCAGTGGTCATGGTGGTGGATCCTCAGCTGCCACGGTCCCTCTGGCAGATCGGGAAGGTGGTGAAGGTGTTCTTCGGTCCTGACGGTCGAGTGAGAACTGTGGAGGTGAAGATCAAGGACAAGGTGTACACCAGACCCATCGTTCGCGTCATCGTCTTGCCCCAGATCCCCGACGACGACACCAGCGTACCCTAACTACCTCATGGCCTTTCTGGGCGCACATTCCGTTCCTGAATGTGGGGGCGGCTGTGTTAGAAAGACCATTGGCTGCGCTGAAGATTCCGAGCTCGCGCTTACGTCCTCACGTTGCGCGGGAAGCTCAGTGATCACGCATCTTCAGTGTGGAGCCGTTCAGTGAAGGAGAGCTGCGCCAGTCAGTTTGCCACGGACGTTTGGCTCGACATATCGCCATGAAAAGACACTTAATTTTCCTTCTAAAGTAACTTTCTTTACCTTGTGTGCGTCATTGAAGATCTGTAAGTACTTTTTGTCCTGTTTTAATGTCGAGAAGTTTTGTAATTAGTCCGTTTTTGGAAGTGTAATTTCGCCAGCTTTAACAGTGAATGTAAGCTAATGTAGAGACTTCTAGAACTTTCCTGTGACTTCGTTTGTGATTTCTAATGCCTTGTACTGATGTTGGATGCCTTATTTGTGCTTTGGAATGTGTTAACTGCCGTCTTTTGTGTTAATATTGCCGAATTACCGTCGTGTATTTCACTGTGGAGATTTTCGCGCCTTTAATAGCAGGTGTTAATGGGCGCCATTGTTAGCTGTAATTACCGCGATTTTGCCAGTAGCTGGCAGTGTTTCCCCAGTGTGTAGCCTTGCAGTGTTTGTCCCTATGGAAGCTGTATTTGCCTTAAATAACTAGTCAGGAATGCCTTTATTTCTGTAATTGTTTATTGATGCAGAATTTGTATATTTTCTGTTTCCTTCCTTTCTTAGACCACACACACAACTTCACACACACTTAATTGGTATAGCCAAGAAATTATTATGCAAATTAGAAATTAAGAAGAATTACCAGAATTGTGCCTTAATGACCCCTGTGTATTACTGTGCTGCCTGCAACTTCATTAAAACCCCTTAAACTGCATTTTGGACTCAGCGCGTTCTTACCGACGCACCAGGAAGACACTAAACCATCCAACCAGCACCTATACAGTCCACCCACCTACCCACCTGATACCTACACCCTCCTTAACAGTTACCATCGGAGCAACAACATCAATGTAGCATAGGCCAGCTTACCATCCACTGACTGCAGTCAGGTACCCAGGGGCCAACCACTGTGGCCAATCCAAAGCCGGCGTAAGCACCACGAATCAGGCCTGCCACAGGGCACAGATGATGGGCAACACACCGGTGCAGTATAGGCAGCGCGAAGTGAACGCCAGTTCACAGCAGAGTGCAGTTCCACGCAAGAATGGCTAGAAGTGGAATGCAGTCACATAATCAGGTCCGTAATTCAGACAATACGGCGATCGGACACATCATAAAGTATGAATGTTAAATGCCTACCTGAAGGTACCAAATCTACCGGATAATGATCACGGCTAGCAGCAGCTCACACGCCAGCCGGCGTCCTTTGCCGGCAAAACAACAGCGGGGCGGAAAGAGAGACCCACGTCACGTCCAAAAACTACATTTATCAACATAAAAGTCCTGCCAGTAATGGGCCAGCCAATCACAGACAAAGGACCAAAATCAGTCAGATTGAGGGGTGTAGACCAATCTGTCACACATGGAAACTGGTGCACATTTACTTCTTGATGTGCTCATTAATATTAGAAATTGAGGCATTGTGGGAAAAAACACATTTTCAAAATGGCCAACTAAGATAGTGTTTATAAGAAAATACATATTTTTCTACAAAAATATTTTGGCATTGCATATAATTAACACTCACAAAATACCATTGAAAATGATTAAACATTATTGGCATGTTATCAAATGAAGTGATGCATATGTTATGGTGTCTGCCACCACCACAATAGATTATTTTCTGCAATGTGATAACTTTAGAATAGGTGCAAGAGTTTGCACCACCTCTTGTGTTCTACCACTCTATAATAGGTACATGAATTGAAGTGTTAAAGCCTTACACTTTGAAGATTGTTGACTTTGTTTGCATTATAGGTTTTGTACAGATGGACAGATATGTATGAAATGTTTTCTGCTAATACTCTTCAATCGGTACACTGATTGCATTCTTGAGGCCTCAAATAGGTAATACGGCAGTAGCGTTATGTACAAATCCAAGACTTTTGAGGGGCTTGTGGGATGTACAGCACCTCTAGCGCTTAGTGATAACTGCATAGGCCTTGTACAAATTCCAAAAGGGCCAGGATTTCAAGATTGCTAGACAGAAAGTTAACTTGATTTGTTAATTCATGGACATTTTTATGATTGCTTACTTCAAAGTAGAGATGTACAGGATCCAAGATCCGGTTCCGGATCCGGCAGGATAATAGGGTTTTTCAGACTATCCGGATCCGGTTCCAGGATCCAGGATCCGGTAGCCGAGGCTTTTCAGTCAAAATAGTTTGAGCCAACGTGATAAAAAGGGTCCACGTGTGTGAGTAGGCTATGTGTTTCAACCCTTTCGTAGGATCCGGTATCCGGTTCCGGATCCGGCAGGATCTTAAGCAGTGGATCCGGTATCCGGCAGGATCCTAAAAATCAGGATCCGGTGCATCTCTACTTCAAAGAAACTAATTGTTGATGACTACTTCTAGCTGCACAAGGTTTTCAAACAAACTGCAATCCTGCACCCAATGCAAGTTGTATGGTAAGCTTATATCTTGCCTGGTTAACACAAGTTGATCTCACAAGTGATATAATCTGGTGGTTATGCAATTTCTCATAGTAAAGTTGTGATTTACGATTGCCCATGGCAGTTTATAGGTCGTTAAGAATGTGGTATTTGGCATATGTGTAGCCCATATCCAATCAGTTATCTATTCAAACAAACTGCAGCCATCGCCTTTACACCCCTACTCTTTCTCCTGATTGCACCCCAAGATCTGGTACCCTCACTGAGGGATGGAATCCATGCTACATTTCAGATCAGAACAATTGTGTAAAGTAGTAGGATTTCACAGGTTATGGAATATACTATGGCCAACATCAATCAAACTGCCAATAATGCCTAATTAAAAGATTGACATAAACTTTGAATAAATGGTGAATGGCACAGTTGGAACATGATGGCCATCAAAAAGTCAACTCAGGGTATGTAAAATATAACTTGAGTGAAAAGTTTACATGTACAGTATTAGGATTAATTTCTAGACCAGGATAATGATGTGAAGATTTGGCGTGTGTGTGTGTGTGTGTGTGTCTGTCTGTCTGTCTGTCTGTCTGTCTGTGTCTGTGTCTGTGTCTGTGTCTCGCGTGACAACCGGTGCCGTACGGCAGTCTGCACACTGTGCACAGCTGGTGTGTGAATGTGTATGTATGCGTGTATGTCTTTTTTCAAAGCGCTTTGAGTAAACTTCATAGTTGTGATACTGTGTTACATAAATACATATTGCAATGTATTGTATATGGGTCAGTCATATTTGATTTTTGTTCATGGCCCCTAATATGAATAAGCATCTAATGTAAAGAAGTAATGACCAATTGTACCAATTGTACCAATTGTGTACCAATTGTCATGCTTTTACCACAAATTACCAGGTAGTTAATATGGGCTGGCCATATTTGATTTGGCGACCATCTTGAAAACAATGTTTTTTCCCCGCGACGCCTCCAATGCTAATATTAATCAGCATATCAAGGACATGTGTACCGATTTTCATGCTTTTACCACCAAGTGTCAGGTAGATTCATTAATATGGGTTGGTCATATTGGATTTGGCGGCCATCTTGAAAACGATGACTTTTTTGTGACTCCTCCAATGCTAATGTTAATCAGCATATCAAGAAGGATATGTGGACCGATTTTCATGCTTTCACTACCAAGTCTCAGGGAGATTCATTAATATGGGTCGGTCTTATTGGATTTGGCGGCCATCTTGAAAATGATGAATTTTGCGCAACGCCTCCAACGTTAAACTTAATCAGCATATCAAGAAGGATATGTGTACCGATTTTCATGCTTTTACTACCAAGTGTTAGGTAGATAAGTAGATTCATAAATATGAATTGGCCATATTGGATTTGGCGGCCATCTTGAAAATTAATAAATTTTTCATGATGCCTCCAATGCTAATGTTAATCAGCATATCAAGAAGGTTATGTGTACCGATTTTCATGCTTTTACTACAAAGTGTCAGGTAGATTCATTAATATGGGTCGGCCATATTGGATTTGACGGCCATCTTGAAAACGATGCATTTTTCGCGACGCCTCCAACGCTAACATTAATCAGCATATCACCGATTTTCATGCTTTTACTCAAAAGTGCACGATCAAATCACCCATCCGCTGGACTATAGAGCACAATACTAACTGCCATACAGAGAATCAGAACAGGTGTTGCCAATAAAGGGTTCCATCTCAACTGTCACTTTCTCTCAACATTCTATTCTAAACGAGCGAGCGGCTGCACTACAATTCTAGAAGTCTATTGTTCAGCTCTTCAATGCAATGTAATATTTGGTACGTTTACATGAGGCATTTAAATCCGATTTAACTCACTTTAAATCTCATTAAAACTTAATTCCACTTTAAAAACATCATGTAAACACTTACCGAACAGGATTTAAGTTTATTCCGATTTAAACTTAAGTCCGATTAAAGTGGGTGGTTTATTCCTCTTTTAAATCTGATTAAACACGTTCCTCTGTCATGTAACCTTTTAATCAGAATTACAATAAATCAGGTCGTTCCACGCATGCTCGTTGACCACACGATGGCGCCAAGAGCCCGTGCTCTTTGTCAGTGAGAAAAAGATGGCGGCACTTCCTGTTGATTTTCACATGAAAGTTTTGCTTAATTTAAAGTCCCTAAGCGACTATAAATGTTGTGGCTTCCATATATTGATGTAAAAGTGCCCCACGAAGTAATTAAGCACAACAAAGTTACTCCACATCACCCTTTCACCAGTTCGTTTTTCTAAGCTAGGAGGGTGCTAACTAGCATTTGAAAGAACCAGACCCAAAGGGGATTTTACCAGCCTTGAGTCCACTGAGGGAATTCATTTTCGGGCTGAAGATTAGCTTGTGTCCCAGTAGTTCCCCGGAGGTTTGGCGACCACGCCCCCACGCCTTATTTGGCTCACTCAGCACGTGCGTCCTCAGTCCAATCGCAATGCTTTATTTTCCCAGACGTTTAATCGCATTTAAGTGAAATTGCCATGTATACACGTCGCAAAATAACTCTTAATCCGATCTACTTAAATCCGATCTATT
Source organism: Engraulis encrasicolus (assembly GCF_034702125.1). Taxonomy (NCBI): domain Eukaryota; kingdom Metazoa; phylum Chordata; class Actinopteri; order Clupeiformes; family Engraulidae; genus Engraulis; species Engraulis encrasicolus. Next base: position 52,280,685 of record NC_085866.1, read on the forward strand.
AGATCCGATTCAAAAACATCATGTACACGTAGCAACTGTCTTGCTGGAAGGCTTTTGACAGCCAGCGGCTTGGCTCAATGGTAAAGGTGCTGTTTTAGAGATATGGATCCATGTTGATTTTCAAAATTATATCATATGCAGTGTTCCTTAGCCAACTTAAAATAGCATGTATGTCATTTAGTATCAATGGCAAAGGTGCTGGATTAGAGATATGGAGGTTGTGAGTTCGAATCCCACTCGGACCCATGTTGATTTTCAAAATTATATCATATGCAGTGTTCCTTAGCCAACTTAAAATAGCATGTATGTCATTTAGTATATCCCCAAAACGTGGAGCTACAACACTTTCAAGATGGCTGAATCCAAGATGGCTGAATTGTTTGGCCCATAACTTCTGACTGGGTGGATGGATTTTTCCCACATTTCTTTTAGCTTTGTTTTCTCAATAGTAGTTTGTTTTTAATTTAGGTATAGAGATATCAAAAATAAAACTGCTCAGCTCTGCCCCAAAAGGCAAGCCCGCTTCCAGCATTTTCTGCGAGAATGCAATCCAGTTCTTTCTTTCTTTCTTTCTTTCTTTCTTTCTTTCTTTCTTTCTTTCTTTCTTTCTTTCCATTCTCTCTCTGTGTGTGTGTGTGTGTGTGTGTGTGTGTGTGTGTGTGTGTGTGTGTGTGTGTGTGTGTGTCTTGACGGGCGGATGAGTAAAGGGCAAGTGTAATAATCATTATCTCACTCTGACCGACAGCACAGCTGTCTAATAAGCATGGACACTTTCCCCATTTTAGCAGCCCAAAGGGGAAGGGGAAGGGGGAGGGGAAGGGGAAGGGGAAGGGAGAGGTGGGAGAGGCAGGCAGGCCACAGGGACGTTTCAAGGGGTTTGAGGGATCTAGGCAAAGACAGAGTTACAGCACCCTTTTCTCTTCGAATTATTGGGAAGGAATTGGGATTTTGATAGCAGTTTCATTGCACTTTTTCAGTCAATGAATTTAGGGACGTTTTCGCCGCACTCTCACAGTGGCCATTGCTGTCATAGCATAAATACATACATAGCCAGTCACTACCAAAGGGGGGCATCCTTTCAGCTGGGGGCCCTATGTCCCTATGCAATCGCCTAGATTGCTTGCCTGGTAGCGACAGGCCTGGCAGGTGAGGCAGGCGGGGGCTCTGCCCGGCGTGATTGGTAGGTGGTGGTCAGATCCCGAAAGATGCAAAGAGCCCTCATTTGCAGCACTCGAGCACAGCCGCCTTAATCACTGTAATTGATTTAATTAGTTTGGACACGGGCCACGGAGGCTGAGACACTGCGGCAAGGGGTGGAGGAGGCAGTGTTGCCAGATTGGGCGATTTCCTGCCCAATTGGGCTGATTAGGGTGGCAGTGTGCGGCTAAAAATGGATTTCGGAGAAAAACCCGCCCAATTTTGGCCATAGCAATCGAGAGAATTGGGCGGGATTTAGTGCTTCCAGGCGGGTTTTGAAAATGTTTTGGGCTGGAAATCATCAGCCCCATATGGCAACTCTGGGAGGAGGCTCGCTCGCTCGCTTGCTTGACTCGGGCTCTGCGCAAACTGCGACAAACGTACTGTTGCATCTTCACTGGAGAGGCGCCGCTGCTCTGCTAGAGCTGTGTGGTGGAGTATTCTTTGTGAAATAAAAAAAGGGTTGTGAGGTCGTTTTATCGCTTGGCTACACAGCTGTAATTTAATAAGGCCTAACCACCAGAGCAAAGGACAAATAGAATGAAGCCTTTTTGCTCTCAAAGAAAACTGCAGAGATATTTTTCTGTTGTTGTTCGAAGCTTGCAGCCAAAGAATTGTGTGAAGATGAAAGTGAGGGAGAAAAAGACCGACCTGATTCATCTCACAACAGAAGACTGAGTGAAAAAAAGATATCGTTCTCCTCCTTCCTCTGTTGCCTCTGTGTTGCTTCCTGATGTAAGATACGGCTGAGATAGAGTGAAAGGTCAATGTTTCAATTGCAGCAGAGGCAGCTACTCCACGGCACATACAGTAGTGTGTGAAAATCACATGTTGGTCTACTGGGAGTGCACCATAAAAAACACAAGTGCTAATTAGTTACTCTTAAAGAGATTAAATGAACTCCTTTCAGATAACATTTGGTCACGTTCAAAATTAGTGTTCATTATATTCTATCATAGTTGTTCTTTGCCCAGGGCCTCAGATTTCCTAAAACCGCAACTGGTCCCCTGCTACAGTAAGTTGACTCTAACAGTATGGTTAATCTGGAATTATATAAGTTTGCTCGACCATGGTAAGGTCGACCATGGTAAATCATGGTTTTCAGAGGTTTTTAAGCATGTTTCGGCATGTTTTTTTATTTTTACTATGGTTCAATCATGGTTGGACTATGATTTAACTATAAAATTAACCATGGTTTTACTCTGAAAACTAACCATGGTTTTACCACGGATTCATTAAATTACACTTACAGTAGCTGCTGCTTTTTTATCCAATGCACATCTTGGTAACAGTCCTCGGAGCAATGTGGGGTTAGGTGCCTTGCTCAAGGGCACTTCAGTCATGGGTGGAGGTGTATAGGGAGAGGTAAGTGTAGGATTCGAACCGGCAACTGTGATCTTCAGTCCAATTCCCTAACCATTACAACATGGCTGCACACAAGTTTTCATGTTTTTTTGGGTAACCATGAAACCCATAATTATCCATGGTTTTTTGAGCATGCTTTGTGACTATGCTGAAAAAAACAACATGAAAACCATGAATAACTATGATCCATGGTTAGCCAGGAACCACGGTTTTCATGGTTACCCAAAAAAACATGGATAAGCCATAGTAATACTATGGTTGGTTCAGAGTACTTAGAGTAACCATGGTAAAACCATGGCTACTACAGTAAAACCATGGTCGATTTTCGTAAGGGATTGACATCCCATTTTTTGTGTTTTGCAACAGGTGAGGTAAAAAGACATAACACGTAGCCTGATCGGCTCATTCTGCCGTTGACAGTACGGTGCATCAGCCAAGCTACAAGAAAAGGCGAGTTGGAGTAAATTCAAGAGTGCCTGTTCAACACCTCAGCAGCTCTTGTATAGAGTGAGATGTGTTGTCTTTTTCTGTGGTGTGGGGGAAGGAGGCCAGAATTAGTAACAGGTTGTCGAGTGAACTCCCATGGCAACTACACTTCATCCCTCTCAGTCGAATAATGTGGTTTGTTGCCTGTAGTTCAACATGGCACAATGCATTGATGCAGCAGTGAAGACTGCAATAAATGTTTTCAGCTTGACAAAAAAAATTGATTTTTAATTGCAATTGAAACATTACCCCCTTTGCAATAGTATCTGCTTTTATACTGTATCTGATGGCTAAATGTTGGATACATGTTTTAAAAAATAGAATAAACAAGCCCCTCAGATATTTTGCAATAGTATAGGTAAATCTTACTATTCTAACACATGCTCCCCTACATTTAAAAAAAATATCTTCTGAGTTCTCTTCTTCATGTGTGCTCACATCAGCTGATAGTTATAACATGCCCCACTAAGTCAGAGGGACTGATTTCATCAGAATGGGCCCAATTTGAGTCAATTAGACCAGCTTGTGCCTTCAATCAAATCCAAGGCTTTGCGAGATATTTTTATTATTATTCTGCAGTCCCATTTTTAATTGACTTTGATCTCATTGTTTGCACCAATTCACAATCTTCAAAACCACCAAATGTATGATGATGATGATGATGATGATGATGATGATGATGATCTGCTCTAAGAGAATCACTCATAATACAGTCGTCATTTTCAAAGATGCGGAGAGCGCACTAACACTTCTTGAGGTTATAGTTGAATGACAGCATGCTTATGCTTACCGTACATTACCAAGTCACGAATTGCTAAGTCACAAAATAGTGGGTGTGTCCATTCCAGAGAGGTCCTTTATGAGCATCACACCACACAACAAGCATGATGCAAATGGCCTCAAGTGGCTTCAGTGGGCAGTGGTCGGTTGGTGAAATCCAAGACAGTCTGGTTTCCCTATAACCACAGCTAATGTTCTCATGATCTATGCAGGTCATTTGTGCCTCCTCAGGGATGGCCTGGGACCAACACATGGGCCGGGCATTTTTTTTTTGTCATAGACCAGCCCTTCACACAGTCATCTCCCCCTGCACTACATTATAATGATACTCCATTATAGTGTACTGTATAGTAAAGATGCACCAATGGGCCGCCCCATCCAAGTTGTGGGCTGGGGCCTATACTACAAAGCTGGTTCAGGATAAGTTAAGCTTAAGTTAAGAGGTAAATCATCTAATAGAAGAGCCTATTAGATGTTTGTATAGGCCCCTGGTCTCTAAGGGAAAAATAGAAGCAAACCAAAACAAAAAATCAACAACAACAAAAACCCAGACACAACAGACTGCCAGCCCACCGGGAGAGGACCAGATGACGAGTCCAGCCCTGTGCATCTTGCAGGAGGAAATTACTGGAGTACCGCAGACGGGCTCGGACACACTCAAACACTAGTTTGTTGCACTGGGCCAAAGTAATGGATCATTTACCACTTCTGTGTGCACAGATGGGTTTTTAAGTGCTTAAATGTGAGCAATGTTGCAGTCCCCATCATCATCATGGAACCCGAACTAATGGAAGATAAGACGTGACTGTAAGTCTCATCTTACAGCTCTACAGTATCTGAGATGGCATCAGTGCAGTTTTCAAATATCATCGCTTGCATATTAACACTCTATAGGGGGAGTAGATAAAGATAATTGAAAGAAACTTGCCCATAACATCACAGTAATAAGATGAGCTATGAAGATATGGACACTGGTATCTTCATAATAACTGAAGATTCACATCTTGTTTGATCTGGTAGTCTTATCCTTTATTCAAGCATCCTTAATATGAATTCATAAGATCTTATTTATCTCGCCCTCTCACTCTCACTCTCTCACTCATCCCCATTCTCTCTCTCTCTCTCTCTCTCTCTCCTATAGTGATGCTGGTGGCCATGACTGCATGGCTGTGATCAGCAGACAGAGCAGGTGATGTTTGCCTCAGAGTGAGGGCCTCGGCGCGTGAAGATGACTCTCCTGGCGGGCGATGGGTCAGACTACGACTACAGCGCCCTGAGCTGTGCCTCGGACACCTCGCTCAACCCCCCGCCCATCCAGGAGCGCGAGGCCGCCAAGGGCCTCTACTACAAGCGAGCCCAGCTCCTCTCCGAGTGCTACCATGGTTCCTCTACAACTGTGGCCCCCACCAATAGCACCACCAGCAGTGCCACCACCGCCACCGGTGCATCGGTGCCCTGCAGTGGAGCCACCCTGCTGGCCCCCGAGAGCGCCCTGGTAATTCTCAATAAAAACCTGAATATTAGAGCTATTAGTAGCTTTTATTTGTCCCAGTATGGGCAATTGTTTTGCAGGACTACACACCACATCTTCACAAAACACATACAATTTTAATATACGGTAATATTAGAATAGGATAACATTCTGCCATCAAATAACTTTTGATATGTGAAGAAATCCAAGGCACTCTTCGTCTTCATTACAAAGCTTTTAATTTAGCTGAGCTAGTTCATAGTAGAACCACTTAAAATTGCCAACATATTTCAGCCTGCAAAGGCCTTCATCAGGGCTTTAAAAGAGTTGACATGTCTTGAAGAGACATGTCTTGACAGTACAATAACAAGTAGTGAGTAGAGAGGAAGTAATAATAATAATAATAATAATATTAATAATAATAATAATAATAATAATAATAATAATAATAATAATAATAATAATAATAATAATAATAATAATAATTGTTCCTTTGTATGTCATTCATTTCACTGTAGCAGCCGGCGGGCACCTCCTCCAGCATGCGTCGGCTGAACGTGATCATCAACGTGGGCGGCCTGCGCTACCAGCTGCCCTGGACCACGCTGGACGACTTCCCGCTCTCGCGCCTGGGCCAGCTGCGGCTCTGCAGCAGCTTCGACGACATCCTGCGCGTCTGCGACGACTACGACGTGACGCGCAACGAGTACTTCTTCGACCGCAGCCCCTGCGCCTTCCGCTGCATCCTCACCTTCCTGCGCGCCGGCAAGCTGCGCACGCTGCGCGACATGTGCGCCCTCTCCTTCCGTGAGGAGCTGCTCTACTGGGGCGTGGCCGAGGAGAACCTGGAGTGGTGCTGTCGACGGCGCGTGATCCAACGCGTGGAGGAGTGCGATGAGATGGAGAGGGCCGCGCAAGAGGACGAGGAAGATGACGACGATGATGAAGACGACGATGAGGAGTACAGTGGAGAGGAGGGAGGAGGGAAGCGGAGGACCAAGTTTGGGCGCAGGCTGGGGCATTGCATGAAGAAGCTGAGGGACATGGTGGAGAAGCCCCACTCGGGGCTGCCGGGCAAGATCTTCGCCTGCCTGTCGGTGCTGTTCGTCACCATCACCGCCGTCAACCTCTCCATCAGTACCATGCCCGCCATGCGGGCCGAGGAGGAGGCGGTAGGTCACTCATACACTCACACAGTGATACCAAAGAGAGTAGATTACAGTAAGATACTTCAAGCCCATGCATGTCCTGGATCCATGTGATGTCATGTGAACGCCCCTTTAGGAGATCTGAGGTTAGGAGACCTTTGGAGACTGAAGTTCCCTTGGCACTGTAGGTGGTCGTAGCGCACATCTTATGCAAGCCGTCACCAAATGCCACAGAAAGAGAAGAAGAAGGAGGGAGCAACGCCCCCTTAAGAGACCAAATTTGGGACCACGCCTTTGCATTGGGTGGGCAGAGTTTGAATCCTCTTTCTCTAATTCACTCTCTTTGGTGATCCAGTGAGCTCCATCGCAAACACATGCAAACATACACCCAGGCAATGTGGGCTGTTTCCGATATCCTGATTCTCGTCCTCAACCTGTGATTGTGGCCTCGCGCTAACTTGATGTGAACTACCTCCGTGGAGAGAACAATAAAGTTCCCCCGCTGTCAAACTTGCCCCTTTCAACATCACGATTACAAATGAGAGAATGCCCTTTCAATGGCGGTTTTTGCGAGATATTGAATTAAACTTCTGTCATTAATGACATCTTGCAGCATCATCATAAGGCCATACGCACTTGGGGAGGACGGAAGTTAGGATATTGGAAAAAAAACCTGTGAGTCACTCAGTGCCAGGGCCGGCCCGAGGCATAAGCAACTAAGCAGTGGCTTAGGGCCCCCAAAACACCAGGGGCCCCCTGTGGGCAGCAAAGATCAAGGAAGGCTACAGCTTGTTACACACACTGTGTATCCTATAGCAGTGGTTGGCAACTTTTCTTCTGTAGGTCTCCATATTTTTTCTTATAGGATTATTAAGTATCTGATGCTGAGTAGGTGGTGGTATGGTGGGGCCCGCGAATGACATTTTGCTTAGGCCCCCATAAAGGCTTGGGCCGGCCCTGCTCAGTGCCACAGTGACACAGCCAGCTTCATTACCCACACATGTAACCATACACTTGGGGAACGTAGGTCACTCACTCAGTCACTCACTCAGCCTATATGCTAAATTCACCCAAACACTCACCCTTTTTCACTTACTTTACACAGCTATACTTACTGTAGATGTATTTGTATATAATAGACATTCCGGACAACATAAGTCGCTCACACATCACCCACCCCCAGACAGGCAAACATACAGTACGTACACTATCTCTCGATTGCCAAATTGTTATGCACTCAATTCATTATTCATCGATTACTCATCCCAGGTGAAAGACCCATATACTTAAAGTCTACTTTTTTTGACCGTACTTAGTACAAAGTGTACTATTTTCGGCGATTTAAAGTGCGCTTCATTGCACTATTGGTGCGCTGAAGCACTACTAAAGCAGTACTTCAGCACACTTGCAGCACACTGAGGATGCTAAATTGGCACCGCTTTTGGACAACTTTAAGTGCACTACAAGCATACTTTTGAAAGTATGCTCCAAACACGCTTTTCATGCATTCGTATGGCATTAAGAGTGTGCTTGAGTACACTTCTATAACATTTTATTGTTACTAGAAGTTCAATAAAAGTATATTAACGTCATGCTTCTTTGGACTACATTGGAACATTTTAAGTCTGTAAAAAGTATATCATATTAAGTATTGTAAATATATAACAGGTATGCTTGAAGTATATTTACAGTACACTCCCAAGTACATGAAATAATATAAATGTAATACTACAATCCATGCTGGACTTCAGAGCTTGTACATTACACACAACCACATGTCACAGCAGTGATACAGTATGCATGCCTAGTACTATCATTGCATTTCTACAGAGATTTCAGACACATATATCACTTTACTTTAATCTTGTTCCACCTTCCTGCAGTTGATCACTTGAATTGATCACTAATGGTGACATTCTATTCTTTGCTTGATCAACTAGTTCCATACTGTGGGAAGTGTGAGCCTATATATACCAGAACATATACGTGACCATCATAATGATGGTGGGAACATGGTCATTTTTTGTGTACCACTTTAAATTTTAAAAACCCCTACAATAAACACAGAATATAACAATGAGTAATATTTTCATGCAAACCAAAAATATTCCTTCAAGGCTTTCTGTTTGAGAAATTTAGCTCCAAGAAGTGCATTGCATGATGGGACATGTGTGATGGTGCATTATGGGTAAATGCACTTTGTGTAAACACACTGAAGATATTTGGGTGAAGTGCAATCATGGTGCACTTAGAAAAAGTGTACTTGCAATATGTTAAAGCGATTTACTTTAAAGTGCACTATAGAAAATCACACTTGGAAGACATTTGGGTGAAGTGTAATCATATTGCACTTTAAAAAAGTACAATTGCAATATGCTATTAAAAAATACACTTTTAGTAAGTTCACTATTAGAACACTATTAGTATATTCCTCTAAATACACTTTAGCCAAACATCTTCAAAGTCCACTTGAAGTATGGTTCGCTAAGTGTACTTTCTTTGAGAGCAACTTAATTACATCTAATTTTAAGTACACTTTAAATAAGCATATTGTAAACATACTTTTTCTTAGCACAAAAAGCACGAGGGCACTTTTAACATGCTAAGTACACTACAGTCATGCTTTTATTGTACTAAATTGAACCACTTTTTCACCTGGGATTATATTCCACTTAGCTGATGCTTTTATCCAAAATGACTTACAGTTATTTAGGGGGTAGGCTATTAGTTACAGGCCCTGGAGTAATGTGGGGTTAGGTGCCTTGCTCAAAGGCACTTCAGCCATGCATGGATGTGTAGGGACTAGGGAGAGGTAGGGATTCGAACCTGCAACCATCTGATGTTAAGACCACCTCCCCAATCATTAGGACAAGGCTGCAACAACAGTGATCTGCCTGACACGTTTCCTCACTAAGCTCTGCTAGTCTAGAAAGCTAGACGAACACACCATAGCAGAAAATCGTAACTGGGCCATGAATCTTCTATGATCCTCTGTCAACTTCATTACCCCCAGACTCACAAACACTATTTCTCAATTGGCAACTTTGTCCAGGTTTGTCATTTACTGTACATGTATTTACCACACAAAACAGTCAGTCAGTGAATCACCCAAGCACTTAACAGGATTTGCTGTGCTTTTAACATACACACTGCTTCTCAGTTAACAAGCTTTGCCACATTTTCACTTAAAATACATTCTATTAGTCAGTCGCAAAGCTGTGCTTTACTTTTCCCTTTTATAAAGATGGAGCAGGAGAATGTAAGTCAGTTACTAAGTCAGTCAGCCAATGCCAACTTCACCCATAGCCTACTTTGCTACATTTGTCACTTAATGGAGGGGAATGTGACTGTGAGGATGACATCATCTCTACCCAGACACACACCATCTCTCACTTACCAATTAGCACACTTTACTCACTTAAAAATACACACTGTTTGTCACTTACCAAACACTACTGCATTTTTTCACTTAATGACGATAGATGAAGAGAATGTCAGTCAACTAGCTAGGTACATCAACTTTGACATCAAGACACACAAACACGCATCATCATTCAGTTACCAACTTTCAGATTATGTTGGTTTCGTAATCTTTTTGTCTTACATCCAAAGCTTCACTGTATTTTCACTTGAAGTACACACTCTTTCTCATTTACCAAGCTTTGCTGCATTTGTCACTTAATGAAGACCAGCGAGGCAAATGTACTGTAAGTCAATGAGTCAGTCTGCACGAACTTCATCTACCAGACACTTTATACGTCTCTAAATCACAAAGCTTTCTTGTGTTTGTCTCTTAGTGTATGCACTATGTCCACTTACCAAACTTGCCCACTTAACAAGGCTCACTTTGGTTACTGCATAACGGACATACAGTAGGCCTACATGTAGAGTCATAGGAGACAGAGGTCCATGGATTAGCAACACATCAATTAGCAACACAGCAATCAATTACAACTTCATTGTCGTTATAATACATGTACGGTTTTACAGTAGAAATCAGTTCATTATAATCCCTCGGAAAGACCTCAGACAACACTTGTTACTCAGTACATGATCACAATGATCAAGGACAACTATAGGTGGCAATTATGTGGCCATGACATCTCCAGTCCGCCTGTATCCATCCACTATATTTGACTATTCTGTTTGCCTGAATCCTGCTTGTGTGTTTTTTTTTAACTTCTAAACGACAAAAGAAAAAGAATTTTGGTTCTAAACTGTCGACAAAAACAAGCAACAAAACAAGCAACAAAAACAAAAACAATTAGGCACACCTCCGGTGCTCGGGCCCTAAGTATAGGTTTATGACAATACAACATGCCCGTCTCAATGTCTTCTATAATATTGTGGAATTAAATCATTCAATCAACCACTCGGTTGTTCATCCAGCCAATGCTGTGGTAATTTTACCGGCCCCTCATACCTGTTTAAGAGCTCTGTGTGTGTAATTGCTCAACTGGGCAGCATGCATCAATAACCTGCTGCCTGCCGCAGATGGAATCCATTTTCACCATCCTAGTAAATTCCCCCTGTTACTCCTCCTGTTACTGTGATGTACTGTCCCACTGATTATCCATGAGACCATTTAAGGTAGTCTCTCAACGGGGGCTCTACAGCCCCCCAGAGGGCGTTAGGGTACCCTAGAGGGGCATTAAAAGGGATACAACTGACACATATGTATGGATACACACGCACGCACGCATGCATACACACACACACACACACACATACACACACACTGCACATGCACACACACACACACACACACACACACACACACACACACACACACACACACACACACACACACACACACACACCATTAAATTCAATTAAGAAGATTTAGTGACTAGAAAACATTGAGTACATTTCAAGTCCAGGTATTTCAACAGCATATGTCCACAGCCTCAGGCTATTGTTTGGCAAAGAATGGCATTTTGACTGGTGTTGGTCATCCTCAGTCTGTAGCCTACGTTTGTATCAGAGTAACAATGGTCTGACTCATTAGAAGAACCAACAAATGTTCAAAACATTATTCAGTGCCAAACAACACAAGTGCCAAAAGGGATGTCAAGAGTGGGATAGTGTGAAAAAGATTTCAAGTGTGCGTCAGACTGCCAAAAACAGCATAGCATGAAAACACAATGTTGGTTGTTCATTGCATGTCCTCCTTGAAAGAGAGAGTGTGTGTCCAACTTATTTGTTAGTTAATGTGTGTAGGCTATTCATTGCAAACAAACTTCTATCCTCGCGTGTTATGACTGCAATTTTGTGTGTACTTCTGGGAGTATAATCTATTGAACAGAAAAACCTCACAGCGTAATACTAAATGGAGAGACACACAAACAGATTTGCTATTATTATGCTGTACCTTTTGGGTACCTCATCTTTCACCATGATAGCCATCCCCAAACGTAATTAAGACCCACTCAGACAGGAACTGTGTAAGTGGCGCACTGACAGCATCAGACTGGCGACCTCAGATCCCTCTGTTCATAACAAGCCGAAAATAGCATGATACTATTTTTTTGGACAGTACAGGGCAAACGTACGGCAGAAATACTCGTTAGGGATTGTGAGTGTAAAATTATACATGTAGGCCATTCATGGGCAGTCATGGGTAAGCGGTTAGGGCGTCAGACTTGTAGCCCAAAGGTTGCCGGTTCAACTCCTGACCCACCAGGTTGGTGGGGCGGAGTAATTAACCAGTGCTCTCCCCCATCCTCCTCCATGACTGAGATACCCTGAGCATGGTGTCCCGCCGCACTGCTCCCTAGGGGCGTCATTGAGGGCTGCCCCCTTGCACGGGTGAGGCATAAAATGCAATTTTGTTGTGTGCAGTGTGCAGTGAACACTTGTGTGCTGAGTCACAATGACAATAGGAGTTGGAGTTTCCCAGGTGGGGCTTTCGGCTTCATACACATTTCCTTGAAGAGGTGGCATTCTGTATGTACAGAACTGAAAATATGGCGTATCCAATCATGTCCATTCTAGAAAATGAATGAAATTCGCTGTTCACATGTGCCTTTTTTCAAATTCACCAACAAAAAAAATCGCCAATACAATAAAAATCACTAACAAGTAACCATCACATTAACGGTAAATTTGATGGTTACTTGTTAGTGCTTTTTATTTTTTCCTACAGTGGTTTGACTCTTTGGAGAGGACAGTCAGTGTGGCCAATGGGATCGCTCCCTGTGTTGTAGGCCGCCTGCTCCATAATTTGATTGCAGACCTCATTAGGCTCGTTGCCAAGGGCTGGCATCAGTCAGGACGGTGAGAAACAACACAGCCCTGCTGCTGGACAAGACATAGTGTGATCCATGGGATCTGCAATATCACTCTGTGAGAAACAACGCAGCCCTAATGTATAGACATGGTTTAGTGTGAACCATTGGATCTGCAATGTTACTCTGTGCTTACACTTACATAAGCCAACACAACTGACTACCGTGGTTTGTCAACAGCAATTGAACGGCTATCCTGATGTTTTAGTAGCCAACATTTGGAGGAGTAGGTCATCTCTCCCTGTAGCCTGACTGACAGACAATCATGCTTCTATCCTATGGGTTGATGAAAATAGGATTTACTTAATGATGTTTTGCAGCATAGCATCATCATTGGCAATATTGTTATATTTAATGCCTTTGTTTTACGTGAGGCCATTTATACCCATCTCAATTGATTTGACATACTTTGAAGGCATGACAGAAAATGAGAGAGCAGCAGGGTAGCTTTGGGAAATAACATCTGTAGACTGTATTGCAAACCTGAGTCCCAATGGGTTCTTGTGCTTATATTGTAGTAGGCCTACATATCCCAGGGCATTACCTATATTGCATCTTATAATGAAATGAATGCAAAACTGTCACATAAAGAGTGGAGCTGCTACATTTTCCCAGAACATATGCCAATGCCTCCAGAGTGTCTCTGCAGATATTGTGGAGGTCCTGAAAGAGAATAGTATATTCCTTTGAAGTTCTACTCAGTATAGCACTTATTTAGTGTCATGGGCGTACAATAAATTATTGTGTTTTATCCATTAGTGCATTAATATAATTAATTGGCCATGTCTGTTCTTTCAGAAATGTGGGTAGTCAGCATATATGGTCTGTCTGGGTCTCTTTTTTGTCTTATGTTCCTGAAGGCTTTTTGCAAAACAGATGTCCTTTTTAAAGGACATGTAATGGCATTGAGTAAATACGATTTGTCTTCTTTTTGGAGTTCTGGGAAGTGGTAGCACTGTCTGACTTAGAGGTGTCTGTTCAGTGTCTTCCATCGGTTCCATTGTGCATTAGGACTCTTGACAGACACCACAGAAAACAATGTCCGAAACAGAACTTCTTTTATGAATCTTTCTCTCTCATAAAACGTTATGGCACTTAAAGGCCCATTTTAGTCACCACAGACAAATACAGTTCCAATAGTCTCTGAATCTTAACGTCTTGAAGAAATAGACATTATTTCCTCGTTTTCCCCCATTACAAACTGTACAGTTCAGCATTAAGGGCAAACCATTATGCACGGAAAGAAAGAACGGAGTTCCCAATGGTATTCTCTTTGGCCCTGTCCACTCACAAGCCATTTCCGACTTCAGTGGGAGTTTGTTTTATAACACACCAGGCCGAGTGGAAATCAATTCAGCAGTAGGATATGATCTAACATCGCTGCAGTATAATTTAGGCATTTGTGTTTGGCAGACTGCAAATGCTGAAATGGTCTCAAACTGCTCTCTTTACATTAAACATAAAAGCGCATCCATCCTCCAACACGACACTTTAGATAATGCACAATGTAGATGAGATGAGCATCATAAACAACGCCCACCACCAAACACAGAGAGAGAGAGAGAACAAGAGAGAGAGAGAGAGATGGAGAGACAGATGCAGAGACAGAGATGCACGCATACACAAACGCACGCACGTGCATACACACACATACACCACACACACGCTAACACACACACACTCACACTCACACACACACACACACACACACACACACACTGCACACACACACACACACACACACACACACACACACACACACACACACACACACACACACACACACACACACTGCACACACACACACACACACACACACACACACACACACACACACACACACACACACACACACACACACACACACACACACACACACCAAAAGGCTGTTGTTTTTTGTCCCATCACCCTTGACACCATTAATTCCACTTGAATAAAGCAACACATCATCAACACCTTCGTGTACTGTACAGTATATCACGAAAGTGAATACACCCCTCACAGTTTTGCAGATTTTTGAGTATATCTTTTCATAGGAAAGCATTACAGAAATGTAACTTTGACACAATGATTAGTGACCTTTTAACAACATATTTAATCGCGTAAATTTCTTGTTCACTCAGAAAAAAACTAAATACAGCCATTAATGTTTGAACATCCCAGATTAAAATCCAGTAGAGAAGGGGCTATGTTGGCTCGAATCGTCTCAAAATGAAACGAAATGAAAAGGGATGACAAGGGAGGTCATCAGTGTGCGTTTCAACCTTTCTTTGCATTGAACTTTTACATTTTGAGTCTGCATCTGGCTTAAATAGATTGGTGTGAGATTTGAATGCAATCCTATGGAGAATATCATGATCTGCTTCAGTAGTCACAGTGCATGTTGACATGCATGTTTCTTTTAGGTGTATTTCAGATTGCCAATGTTGACAGCATTCATGCATCCCCAAACCATGTCAGTCCCACTACCATGCTTGGCTTATGAGAGGATACACCTTTTTTGTAAAACTCACTTGTTTACCACCACACATGCTTGACACCATCTAAAGCAAATTTGTTTATCTTGGTCTCTTCAGATCACACGACATGGTTCCAGTGATCCATATCCTTGGTCTGTTCATCTCTCTTGAGACCAAGATAAACAAATTTGCTTTAGATGGTGTCAAGCATGTGTGGTGGTAAACAAGTGAGTTTTACAAAAAAGGTGTATCCTCTCATAAGCCAAGCATGGTAGTGGGACTGACATGGTTTGGGGATGCATGAATGCTGTCAACATTGGCAATCTGAAATACACCTAAAAGAAACATACATGTCAACATGCACTGTGACTACTGAAGCAGATCATGATATTCTCCATAGGATTGCATTCAAATCTCACACCAATCTATTTAAGCCAGATGCAGACTCAAAATGTAAAAGTTCAATGCAAAGAAAGGTTAAAACGCACACTGATGACCTCCCTTGTCATCCCTTTTCATTTCGAGACGATTCGAGCCAACATAGCCCCTTCTCTACCGGATTTTAATCTGGGGTGTACTCACTTTTGTGAGTACATGTTCAAACATTAATGGCTGTATTTTGTTTTTTTCTGAGTGAACAAGAAATTTAAGCGGTTAAATATGTTGTTAAAAGGTCACTAATCATTGTGTCAAAGTGACATTTCTGTAATGCTTTCCTATGAAAGGATATACTCAAAAATCTGCAAAACTGTGAGGGGTGTATTCACTTTCGTGATATACTGTAGATCAGAACCAAACAGCCCTGGGAGCAGCTTGGTGTAAGGTATAAGTCCCTCGTTTTTGGGTGAAGTGTGAAGTAGCTGTGAGACGGTGTAAGGGTGAAGTGTGATAGCAATGTGATGCCAAAAAAATCTCACTTTTCAAATCTTCAGACAGGTGGGAGTTCATGACCTTTGAATCATGTTTTTGCGAGATATTGAATACATCTTTTATCATCAAAGATGTCTTCACAAGGCCAGAAGCAAAAGGAGAGAGCTCAGAGCTCAGGGCGCCCTCTCATGAAAAGACATACCATCAAAGATTTTCAACATAGTAACTAAGAAAGGCATGTATGCATCACCAATGCAACAAAGTGAGCTGCAGTCAGGTCTCCTAAATGGGTGACATTCCATCGAAATTCATCCATTCTCCTAGTCTCCTCAAGGGTCATGGCTGCCATAGTAGCCTACTGCAGCTTAGAACTTTACATTATGTGGACTGCGGAAGAAACTCCTTATGAAATATTCGTACCTTATCAATCGTCCATCCCCTGGAGAAGGGAGATGGATAGCTCCCTCTGCTGTAGGGCACAGCTCAGTGCGCCCTCCCATAAAAAAGACACGCCCTCCATCCTTCACCAGTGTTAAGAACAGGCCATCCCACTCTCCCAGGAGCTGCTGTGCTGTAGTATTAACCCTCCCAGTTGACCCCATTAAAAGATAATCCACCGGCATCTGTTAGTGAGACGGATTAGAGTCATGATTGCAAAGATGATGATAAAACAGCTGTGAACATAGATATAAACTGTGATTTATAATACAGAATCTGCTGTGATTTTTTTTGTAATGTAGAAAATGAAGGTAATAATGATTATGTTCCCTTAAGAATGAATAGAGTACATGTACAAATGTATGCAGCCCTGTTCTGTGCTTTTTTAGACCTGTGTATTTCAGGGGTCATGACCAGAATTCTAGCCTAGCCCACATATTACCCTCCAGCAAAACACAAACTCTAATGTAAAGACTACAGTGGACAAGACTGTGGTGTAATCACATTCCTACAGAAACTGACTTGAGTCTGGTATGTACATGTCACATTAGTTTACATGTTTGTGTACCACCTGTGCTTGTTTCAATGCTGCCCCCTGCTGGACGATCATCCTTCAAAAAGTTGTTTGTCATACAAATTATTAACCTTCCTGTTATCCTCAGATTTTGGTTACATCCGTGCAACAACTGCCCAAAAGTTGCCTTGAATCAGTTTTGGCCCTCGTCCACATCATACATATTGTTAGTTATCAGAGCCCTAAATAAAGCAAAAGGTTCTGTTCTAAATAACTTAGGTTCATGTATTTGACATAATCTAGACAGACTGGAACATGTCTTGGCAAAATATGGATGTTCCATTTATGTTTAATATACTTAAAATAATTTGGGGTCAAATTGACCCCAAGGAACACAGATGTAACCAAAACGTGCACAGCACTTAGGGAAAACTTTTTTGTGGAAATTTCACTTTTTTCACATTGACCTAATATGTTTAGGAAAAGTCATCAAAAATGAAGGAAAAGAATTATGTACTTCATGTATTTTTTAGACGTTAAACATTGAAAGGGGTCAAATAGACCCCAAGAATAACAGGAGGGTTAAGGCTGGCAGCTAAGTAAAGAGTGACATTTAGTGTTCTGCTAAGTAATATAGCTTATTCATGGGAAACCTCTAGGCTACATGACTGAAATTGTACAATTTGGTATTGTGTAATATTAGAACAAAATAAATCTTCTTAGAGGGCACAGACGTCATTGTGTGTCTAATTCCATTACACCATAATTACACCATAGAGAGAAGTGGGATTTTTAAAACGATTCCACGTATTCCGCAGGATGGAATGTCTTATTAAGCTGAGCCATGTTTGGAGAGGATGCTCTGTGCTGAACTGTGGCAGAGCATGCATCACAAAATATAATCACATATAAGCATGGCTTTCTAGATTTTACTGTCTCTGCACACCATTTTCACAAATACCCTGCAAAGTAAGTAGGATATTGACGTACTTGTAGTAACAGATGTCAGGGTGGTGCAACCACAGTTAATGTCACTATTACTATTACATGAGGTATTTTTTACTGGATTATCTAAGAATTATTGCATGTACATTAAATACCAATTATATTCTTTTATTTATGGGCATTAGCTGTGGCTGTACCACCTGACGTCTGCTAGTGAAAAATATCATGAAGTATTTAAAAAACGTCCTTTTGGTATGCCATAGACAGCACCTGGGCAGTTTCTCTGCCCATGCAGGGCCAGTGCCCCATACATGCTAAAAAAGCTGACCCTGCACATTGTCCCTTGCCGTGTCCCCTGCAAGGCCAGTACTCCCAGAGCTGCCAGAACATATTCATCTCCTGCTTCACAACTTCCTCTATACTGCAAACAAAAACCTTACAGTACATGCATATCCGTATTGGCCAATATATATATAAAGGCAAAAAAGCCTTAATATACGTAAAGCCTTTATACCTTTATTTTTGACAGGACAGTGGAGGAGAGACAGGAAATGAGTGGGGAGAGAGAGACGGGTAAGGATCGGCAAATGACCAGAGCCAGAATCGAACCTGGGACGCCGGCGTAGTAACCCAGAGCCCTACTGTTAGGCCACTGCAGGCCCCATGTACTGCACATTCTGACCTGTTCTTGTCATGCCATATTCTGTGCAGGGCCAGTGCTCCCAGATGTGCCAGAACATCTTCATCGTGGAGACGGTGTGCGTGGCCTGGTTCTCGCTGGAGTTCACGCTGCGCTTCATCCAGGACCGCAGCAAGCTGGCCTTCCTGCGCCGGCCCCTCAACCTCATCGACGTGGTGGCCATCCTGCCTTACTACATCACCCTGCTGGTGGACGTCACCTCAGAGCCTGGCGAGCGCAAGCTGGGCTCCGGCAGCAGCTACCTGGACAAGGTGGGCCTGGTTTGGTTTTGCTGTTTCGGTTACATTATTTTTAGTTTCATTTGGTTGTATGATTTGATTTCATGGTAATTATTTTATATATGGGTCAAAGACAGGTTGTTTTGGGCTCAGACGTCAGGTGGCGCAACTTCATGTCATCTAATGCCCATGAATTAATTAGTAATTGGTGGTTGATATGTTGCAATGAATATGCTTCTTTGATAGTCCACTAAAAACAACCAAACAAAAAATATCCATACAATAGTGACACTGGCTGTCATCGCGCCACCCTGACATGTGCAACTGCTGAAATGTCACTGACCCCATTTAGCTGTGCTGTTCTCATAAAACTTTGTAATTATAAGAGTGTTAAAACGTATTAATAAATCATATTTTTGGGAAAAGGTGGGGCTGGTTCTGCGGGTGCTGCGGGCCCTGCGCATCCTCTATGTCATGCGGCTGGCACGCCACTCGCTGGGCTTGCAGACGCTGGGGCTGACGGCGCGGCGCTGCACGCGGGAGTTCGGCCTGCTCCTGCTCTTCCTATGCGTGGCCATCGCGCTCTTCTCGCCACTGCTCTACCTCATCGAGAACGAGGTGACCGCCACGCACGAGTTCAGCAGTATCCCCGCCACATACTGGTGGGCCGTCATCACCATGACGACCGTCGGCTACGGCGATATGGTGCCGCGTTCCATTCCGGGCCAGGTGTGTACCATACCACATGCATACAGTAGCCTATGTACAATTGCAGTGAGGCCTAAAGCTATGTTCTAGTTAATGTACGGGTGCACTGTGCACTGCTCTGAGTGTACTGTGTGTTAAGTCATTGTACTATGTGATGACAATTAAGGTTTTCAATTCAATTCAACTCAATTACGTTAAATTGAATTCAGTTCTATTGCATTCTATTCTGCTCTCTTCTCTTCTCTTCTTTTCTCTTTTCTTCACTTCGCTTCTCTTCTCCTGTCTTCTCTCCTCTTTTTTCTGTTCTCTTCTCCTCTCCTCTCCTCTCCTCTTTTTTCTTCTCTTCTCTTCTCATCTTTTCTCTTCTTTTCTCTTCTCCTCTCCTCTCCTCTCCTCTCCTCTCCTCTTCTCTTCTCTTCTCTCCTCTCCTCTTTTCTCCTCTCCTCTCTCCTCTCCTCTACCTCTTCTCCTCCAATCCAGGTGGTGGCGCTGAGCAGCATCCTGAGCGGCATCCTGCTGATGGCCTTCCCCGTCACCTCCATCTTCCACACCTTCTCGCGCTCCTACGTGGAGCTGAAGCAGGAGCAGCAGCGTCTCCTGCAGCGCCGCGCCCACTTCCTGCTGCGCAGCCGCATGGCCAACATGGGCAGCAGCGGCGAGCTCTCGCTGCAGAGCGACGTGCTCTACCCCAACTCACCGTCCTCCGACTCCTCATCCAGCTCCTACTCCTCACCCGTGCCGTCACCCTCCATGCAGCACAGAGAGGCACAGGCCTGATGGGGGAATGGGGGGGTGACGTGCTCTACCCCAACTCACCGTCCTCCAACTCCTCATCCAGCTCCTACTCACCCATGCCGTCACCCTCCATGCAGCACAGAGACGCACATGCCTGATGGGGGAGAATGGAGAATGGGGATGAATCGATGAATGAATGGAGACAATGAATGATGACGATGATGGGCAGTGATGGACAATGCATGGATAAAGTGAGGTTGGATGGGTGCTATTGAGGACAAGGTATCAAGTGGGTGACAAGACGGGCATGGTGAGGTGGGGACAGTGATTTTGGCTTTAGAGGGTACAACCCAGACCTGTGTATTTGTTTCAGTCATTCGAGGAATCAGCTCAGCTCCCCAGCCATTTCAAGATCATTTGTTTACGTCCCTGAATGAACTCATAGGGTTGACTTGGAACATACAGTAGGTGGTGCTGTATTGAAGAATCTGAATCCAACTAGTCCATCAACATATATGGTTGTAGACCTGGGAGCTAGGAGACGAAGGACAATGAGGGAGGATGATGAACATGGGCTGTGGTGCAACTATGTCAGGCAACTAGATGAGGACAGTGGATGAGAGAGTTGAGTTTGCATGGTTTGGGAACAGTGATAGAGAGAGCAATGTGTGGGTTGTGGTATGATGACGAAGCGGAGGCAAAATGGGGATAACGAGGAGGGGATAGGCGAGTTGGGCTAGTGATGAGGAAATGAGCTGAAATTGTTTGGGGCAATGTTGGGACAATCTGAACAACCATGAACCAGAACCATGTACCTGTTTTAGTCAATCAATGAATTCCGTTCATTTTAATGAGCTTATCTGTACAGCCTTTAAAAATGTGTTTATTTGTCACCTGCACTGTCGGCCAGCACGTAGTGAGTTGGAAACTGTGGTGCTGGATTGTCACTTCCGGATCCAACTCATCCATAACTACTGTACACAGTCAGGGCCGGATTAAGGCATAGGCTACAGTAGATATGGCTACAGTTTAGGGGCCCCCAACTGCCACAGGGTCCCCAATTGGGCAAAGAGGGGGAAAAATAAATAATTACAGAAATGTGACAAGATGTGGTCTTGAAAATTTAGTCTGCCATGTCAGGTAGAGTTTTAACTCTTATAATCCTCTTGGATTGGAATTAAGACACCGCCTATGTCATTTTGTTACGAAATTTGCCTTCCGTGGGGGCCTACAGCAACCTGTAGCCTAGAGGGCCCCGGACCTTCTTAATATGGTCCTGACTACAGCAGACGCAGTTGTGGACCTGGGAGTCAGGAGATAAAGCAGACGAGATGGGCAGAGCAGACATGATGGATGGGGAAGCAGAAACCCTAATGAGAAGAAGAGAAAAGAGGGAGGGAGCAGAAGGGGGGAAGGAAGAGAAAGAAAATGTAAAAGAAAGAATTTAAATGTATAGTACCGGAGGCTGTGGTATAGCCAGGGAGGAGGAAAGCTTTGGAAAAGACAGAGGAAAGAAGACACTTCAAGGGAAAGCAATAAGTAAGAAAAAGAAAGAAAAAAAGAGTTCTATACCAGGATAAGATAAGCCATAGGCAGAGGAGAAGGGGGGATGAAATGACTGAGAGAGACTGAAAGAAAAGATAAAGGGACTGAGGGAATGTGGTGGATAGAGGAATGAGGTCAAACTAAAGAAGGGGTCAGCAGAAGCTGAAGCTGGAGAGGAAGGATGGAAAAAAAGAGGACACAGCGCTTGTGACACATCGAATGAGTCCTCCTCTCCTCTTCTTTCCTCTCCAACTCTCTCCTCTCCTCTCCTCTCCTCTCCTCTCCTCTCCTCTCCTCTCCTCTCCTCTCCTCTCCTCTCCTCTAATGCTCACCTCCCTGTGTATCGTTTCCTTTAGAGAGAGTTGAAAGTAACAATCACTGTGTTGCCCATACTCTCTCAGTGCTGAATCAACTCAGGGCTGGACTGGGTCACAAAATCAGGCGGGGCATTTTCAGCCAAGACCGGTCACCTGGCATTGAGAGAGACCATGAAGCATTTTTAGTCATCTAATATGAATTATTTTGACCACAACAGCCAAAATTAATATTTAAATCTCACTAGGAACGGGCTGCTGTAGCGGCATGAGGAATGATACCATTACATAAAGAGGAAGGCCAGAGCCCTGGCCAACCGGTAGGATACTCGTCTGCCATGCGGCCAACCCGGGTTCGATTCCCGGCCCGGGTCCTTTGCCGACCCCTCCCCATTCGCTTCCTGTCCACCTCTCAAACTGTCCTATCATCAATAAAGTCGTAAAAGACCAAAAACAAATCTAAAGAGGAAGGCCAGGCAAAAATCAGCAGCAGTCCACCAGGTAAATGCCCCGGTGCCCTATGGCCAGTCCAGTCCTCTGCTGCAACATTTACTGTGCATACACTTTGCAGTGCCATCCCCCATCTTTCCATCCGCAGACGATCTAGCTACCTGAGTCTAGATAGCTATTGATTTTTAGATAGACATTTCAAACATCATCCAAGAATTTTCATCAGCTCAGCTTGATGTAAGCAATTCCGCCCCCTTGACCTCACCATAAGCCTGTCAACGCCCCCTTGACCTCATCATAAGCCTGCAGTGCCAACAACATCCTTAGTATTAAAAAATACAGACAATATTCCCCCATGTCCCCCCATTTGCAACCAAGTCTCTCTCAGCTGTGTCCTCATTGCAGCCCCTGTTGACAAACGCTGACTTGCTTGTTAGAAATGACTCCCTTCATTCACTGTTCAAGGAAAATATTTTGCCCTTGAACAGACTTTTAAAAAACAGGACAATCAGACAAAACCGGGACAAGTGGGTAGTTGCTTCCAGCTACGTAATCAGCGATGGAACGATTACACACAGGCAGGGCCCCAGGGCAACACCCCCACCCCCCCTCCATCCTTTCACCCATAGTTAAAAATGACCTGGGTGACTGAGAATCTTCACAGGTATTACTGTACAGTCAGCCACCTGGATGCACACAACTGTCTGTGTCTGCACAAGTGTCTGGACACACCAAACCACAGCTCACTTTCAACCGGACCAGGCCAGCCAAGCCTTTAGTCACTTGACCACACCTCTCAAAACACCTGTCTACACTCTCAGATCACTGTTTCGGAAGAGCACATCTGATTACAGGGTGTTTTTGGGAAGACTTATATTTTCCGCTACATTCAGCAACACCAGACTGGTAGGCTACAGTAAGAGGAGGAGGACTGTTCAAAGACTCAAGAGGGATTTCACTAGTGACTATTTTCCGAACCTTACACACACACCTCACTAAGCAAGCAGTCATCAAAGACGTACCACACACACGCAAACACAACAAACTCATTACAGTGTTTGTTGTTTGCCGTCCCCATGGTAACTATGTACTGTTGTGGAGTAAAACGAAGTTGGTGTCAGACCTACTGTAATGCGGTCAGTCTTTTGTGCTGTATATTTCATGGTCATTTTCAAAGAGTAGTGTGTGTTAAACTTGGGTCAAAGAAATGTAATTATTACAGTGCTGCCAGAACGTTCTACAAATGTACTGTATGTGCCTGCATCGATTGTATTTATTTAAAATAATTAATACATATTCTTTCTAAAGTATACATTCAACAATAAATAAAAGACACCTGTTCTTGCTTTATATACAATTACAGTGATGCATGTGTGATACATCTCTTAAGAGAAGTGACATTTTTCAAAATGTGGAACAAGATCCAAGCTAGTCAAACACTAATGTGCTTACCCCATTCAACCAATAGGGGGCAACAATGTCACTTCTCATTCTTAACTCAACCAAACAAAGAAGGTTATGGCTGGAATGTGACCAACCCAGTAATTGCTATGCACATTGTTTTTTTTTCCAGCAAATTTGTCATACGTCCAAGAAAGGGAACATTGACACTTGGCATCCGTGCGTCATGTAGCACCCTCAGAGACAAACACTGGTAAATGTACAGCCATAGGCACCCTCATATGGACTCCATCCATCTAATCTTATCAGTTCCCCATGTGCATTCCAGTGGCCCGACACAAGATAAGGGGGGGGGGCTGCAAGTCATTCTCCAACAGAACCCCCCCAGTAGGCCTACTACAGCTGAACAGCAGGCCTGAGACAGCTTGCCCGCGGGAGACTTGGAGCCAGACAGGAGACAGCAGGAGCGCACGCTAGATCAGAACTGCCATACCAACCACACACCACTAGCACTAGGCCCTACCGTCATCATCTTACTGTCGTTATCATTATTGTTATGGCCTGCTGGTTCACTCACTCTGCCTTTAACCAAATGCAGGTTTTTGCACCGACATGAGAAAACCCACAGATCCTCAGGGGGTATCGTGAGAGTGAGAGCGAGAAAGAAAGAAAGAAAGAAAGAAAGAAAGAAAGAAAGAAAGAAAGAAAGAAAGAAAGAAAGAAAGAAAGAAAGAAAGAAAGAAATAGAGGGATTAAAATGGATAGCCTATTCAGCAGGCCTATGGAGAGAAAGGGCTAAAAGGAGGGAAAAATAACCGGGAAAGCGAAAGTTAGGTGTGTAAAAGTGAGTAATATGCATGTACCCTGTGGAATGTTCCCAAAAGGTCCTGCTGAAACTTGCAGAGGCATTTTGCGTTTTGCAATGACAAGACAACAGGTACTGCCAGGGCCCTCAGACTTGCCTGTTTGCCTGCCTGCCTTCACTCTTCGTCTCTGTTCCCACAAGCTCTGCTGGAACTCGTTGGCTCTTCTAGTTTCTCAGTTATGAAGTAACTCATCGCCAACATGTCTGTTCCCCTCCAGGCCATACGCTCCTCCTTGGGGACGTGTGAATGTATTTTCAATCTCTCCTCTTGTGGCTAAAAATCACAATGGCTAAATTGCCTTTAATCCCAGTAAACGCTTCAGTGCGCTTAAAGGACAAATACTGCAGGGAAATATTTGTGTGAAATAAACAGAATAATCATGGTTAAGAGGAGTACACACCCCTCATGTTTTCGTCACCGGTGACTGGGGATAGCTCACCTGGTGGGAAGAGCACTCATGCAAGACTGACGTGTGGCCAGTGCAGAGCAAAATGGTATCTGCGAGACTGCACAATACCACTAGAATCTCTGATGTTATTGAGGTGGATCTTTCATTGGCTACAGCACAGAAGGAAACCTGAAATGCAAAACAAGTGCAGACAAAGTAATAAGCCTATGTAATTAACCATCCAACGATTCAATAACTTATGATTGCTTCCTTTCATTCTTTTCTATTCTTAGAGTTCATTATTGGTCATCAAGAATATTAGCAGTGCGTCAGCCCATTGACAGTCCGTCTCACCATTATTTTCTTGTAGCCTCTTCTCCTCCCACAGATTACTCCCTGTCTGGGGACATGAAGCTCAAGCTGGGTGTGAGTGAGTCTGTCTGTACGTGTCTTGTCAAGTCTGTAAAAAGATGCTTGCTGAATCTTTTGACCTGAACTCTTCTAGTGGAGGCAGGGAAGCTGACAGAGGGGGACAAAGGGGTCACTTGTCCCGGGCCCAGGGAGGGAGGGGGGCCAGAATTAGATCCTCATTACGTTGTATTGATTGAGTTTGGGGGCCTTTCAGATGTCTTTGTCCCGGGTCCAGCCAAAGCTGTCAGCGGCCCTGAGTGGAGGCCGCAGGGGCAGCAGTGGGGAGCTGGACCAACATCCCAAAAGACAGAGAAGTGCAAGTGAGTGCTAAGTCACTTGCTGTAGGCTACTTGTAAATATATTCAGTTATGTTCTTATTAAACACATTGTTAAGGTAAAGTAGCCTACTGATAGTGATGATAATGATGTATTGTCATTCGTCTCCATTGGAGTCCAACATATTCATGCTGTTAACACTCTATTAGTCTATCCTAACCAAAAGATAACGTATTGATAGATATTTCAAAATCCAATAAATTATTGCCATGTGGCCTATCACCCAATATATTCATGTTGTTAGCAGTAGGCTACACTTTGGGTAGCCGACATACTCTCCTCTCACACCTACTGAAAAGAAGCCTCGTGGTTCACAATGCCAATCATAATTTTGCACATGGATGTCCAGTGCGCACTGTATTGCGCACTGCATGTATTCTCCCCTTGTCACCGATCGACAACTCTACTATAGTACAGTTCAGCCAGTCAGCCTTGATTTTCCCTCGCCCACTGTGCTACGTGTCTCGGCATGTTTATATTTTCCCTTTTTGAGACAGCTGTAAACTCGGGGTCTGCCTACTGTACGCCTCTAGTTGTGGACTCGGGGAGTCGATGACTAGTGAGAGCGAGTGGGTATCCTCTCTCTAGTCGACAGTTACCAGATCAGATTGCTGCTACCTTTTTATTATTATTGGTGTTAGAATGCTTGCTGCTGTTGAGAATCTCAGGCAATCCCCGTCATGACCTCACGCGCCCGCCCTGCCAATGCACTGAATGGGATTTCTCATTCTCATCGCTCAGTTGTTTGCTCTGCGCGATCGTTGTGAGCACTGATATCAGCTGTTATTCGGACTTCGTCGATGACAGAGTGAATAACGATTCGGGTTGTGTTTACCTTCTCGAGCCAAACTACGCATCTGTTTCAACAAGAACCCACCAACGCTTGACTGAGGTGAGTAATTAGACGTTTCTTGTGTTCACGTTTCATTCTTTACGCACATTGAAGAATGCCCCGTGGTGAACTCGATGTTCTTTGATTTGAGATTCTACGTCGCGCGCAGCCCAAATGTAGCCTGTTTTAGAGCATTTTTTTTGGTAAGACTGCTTGGTCGGCACATTTTTGGCTGTCGGAATCGCAAGCATTCATCTTTGGAATTTTCAAAGGTAGGTTACTTCTTGAGCTATTGCCGCGAGGACATTTTTGACATTTTAGACACACACGAGTCGTCAGTAGACCGGTCATTGTCGCCATCCGTTGAACGGTAGCTCAGTCAACGTTTGATATTTTTGAGATCCCAGCCGTCGTGGGACCAGCAGTCTGTTGTGGGTCGTATTCATGCCTAGACGAACCCGTGTTTTGTCTAAGTATGGGCTTTTAAATAGGTCGTTGTTAGCCTACTTATGGCCCATCTTATGCCCTATAATTGACTGTCCTGTAGGACTAGAGGCTCTCTCCTCATTGCCTTGGAGAAATGTTAACTCTGGAAAGGTACAGAAATAGGGAGTGGTAACCTACACTTGTCAAACTGAAATGGCTCATTTGTAGTTGTGGTTAAGTTGATGTGTTTTCTTATTTAAAACCCACATTGGGACTCTGCACATTTGTCATGGATAGTTGTGTATAGAGTAGTTGTGATAGCCTATATTGTGATATATCACAATAAAGCCCAGTTGTGAATAGAATCTGAAGAATTCCCTGTGTGTGTGTTTGTGTGTGTGGGTGTGTGTGTGTGTGTGTGTGTATGTGTGTGTGTGTGTGTGTGTGTGTGTGTGTGTGTGTGTGTGTGTGTGTGTGTGTGTGTGTGTGTGTGTGTGTGTGTGTGTGTGAGAGAGAGCTTTTCCAAAATACGCTTAAGTATGCTGATTTCTAAAAGAATACATTCCTTTTCACCCACTAAATTGTAAGACCCATAACAGCCTTGCTGTTGAGCTGTTGAAACGGTAAGAAGATTTAGAATTCAGCTGATGAAAATACTGACTTATGAAGTGGAACTACTGGAAGTAAATAATGTGTGTGTGTGTGTGTGTGTGTGTGTGTGTGTGTGTGTGTGTGTGTGTGTGTGTGTGTGTCCAGTGGCCGTGTTATATTTCCCTAAGAGGACAGTAAAGCTAAGTCTATCCAGAGCTAGATCATCCTAAGCAGGTTAGGTTTGTTATTGTCGGTGGCTGTGGCTATGCTGCGCTGTGCTGTGCTGTGCATTGCTGTGTTGTGTTGTGAAGCAGTGGTGGATTCATTGGCTGCTGCAGAGTAGCATCTTCAGGATTACTAGACTCTGCCCAGCCATGAGTCACAAGGCAGATCAACGTAGGAGCTTTTTTTGTTTTGCCAGCCTATCCTTTAATTTGAAGTACATAATGCTGGGCACTTACAATCATAGTGATTTATGAAATTATTATTATAATAATGGTGCTTACCGTGCTGATGACGAAAAGGGATCAGAACAACAGCAATACAGTTATAATGACGACAACAAGAACAGTAATACTACTACTACTACTACTGCTACTACTACTACTACATTATTATTAGCAGTAGTATTAGTAGTAAGAGGAATCTGCTCTCATATCATATTATGAGAAGGGCCTTTGTCTATTGTCCATGGCAAGTAGTAATGTGTTTTGGATTGACTTAAGTGGGACAGTAAAAGCTTGGGAATTACTTAATTAAGGAAACATCCCTGTAAAATGGAGGTGATCTGTCCAGCCTGGCCTGCTACTGGATGAAGAGGGAAGTGAGAGGGCGTCTGAGAGTGAGGTCTGAGAGTGAGATGTGCTCCACCTTTACTAGCCTTTGGGCTTTGCACGGATTGGTGCTGAATCGACAACTAACATGGTTACTGAAACTGTTGCTCAGCTTTTACGAGAAATGAAGTAGCTTTCTGGAAAAACAGTTCCGTCGATTTAGCGAGTGTTAGCAAGTCTAGTGTATGGGTACATGTTTTTGGGGGCAAATCATAGAGGATTGCACATTTGGCCTGCTTTTTGCCTGACTGCATTGGACACTGTGAAGACTTGCAAGGCATGGTTTACTCATTTAGGACTATTCTTCTGTTCTTGTAGCCCCTTAATGCAGGCCGTGCCTCCAGTGGCACACTGTAATAGTCATTGAAAGTTAACTACCAAGGTACTACAATACTATGACATAACACTGGGCCTTTAGTAATGCACTATGACTTGGTCATTGCCACTCTGGTAACAGCAAATTTATAACGCTGTTTCTTAAGGGGTTAAGCTGGGCACAAGTACACTTCTTATTTGACCATGAGACATGTCCTTTTATTTGTGATTCCACACATGTGTTTTTTTTGTAAATATATTGTGAGAAAAAGCAATTGTCAGAGTGACTTCATGGGAGTACTCACTTGAAGGAAGCTTGAAATTCACAGAGGAGACCTGTTGTCTGCATGAGTGAATTCATTGTGTGGCAAAGTAACACTCATCAAAGTCAGTCTTTTCAAGAGAAGAATCTATTGCCAATAGTCTGTATTATGTACTTCACACACAAGTGGTGTTGATCTAGCCTAGTATGAGGTCATCACTAACACATGGTGCTGGATGCATTAGATCCTTGTCTGTCACATTCACATGATTTCAAAATGCCCCCCCCCCCCAAAAAAAAATAAAAAAAATCCCCCTTTTTTGTTGTTGTTCTGATGCCATGAAGGTGTGATTACCATTAGATAGTCGTTGGGGTATTTTCAGGCTGCAGGCTATCAGGCTTTCGTTGGTGTTTGCATTATTGTGCCTGCTCCCTGCTCCTTCTCTCTCCTCCCTTTGATGAGAATGATGATGATGATGAGTAAGACATTTTACATAAGTAATTGAATCTTAAAATAACTCCCTATACTGTGAAGAATAACACTCCATTTGGTTCGAACTCACTAAAAATGTGTGTGTGTGTGTGTGTGTGTGTGTGTGTGTGTGTGTGTGTGTGTGTGTGTGTGTGTGTGTGTGTGTGTGTGTGTGTGTGTGTGTGTGTGTGTGTGTGTGTGTGTGTGTACATGTACATGTACGTGTGTGTGTGCATGTACGTGTGCGTGTGCATGTACGTGTGCGTGCGTGCGTGCGCACAACATCCTGCAATGTTAGTGTATGGTAGAGTGTTACTGCTTTACCCAGTGGAGTGTGAAGGCCTGTGAAGACTTCCAATGGCTTTGATTGAGGGGAGGAAGACAGAAAGGGAAGGACTCGGCTCAGTGGAGTGGCCTTGTAATACCTCCTGGAATGTGGAGAAAGCCTGTGAGGCGGGGGGTAGGGGCTGGGGGGTTCGCTGGGGTAGAGGCTAGAGGGTGAACTGGGGTAGAGGCTGCAGGCTGGGGTGTAGGGTGAAGTCTGGGGTGGGGTGCGGGTGAGCTGGGGTGAGGTAGGGTAGAGGAAAGGGCTTGGGTGGGCTGGAGGGTGAGTTGGGGAGTGTGGTGGCTGGGGTAAAGGCTACAGGCTCGGGTGTAGGGTAAATGTTGCAGTCAGGGGTGGAGAGGGGGTGAGCTGGGGTGGGGGAAGAGGCTGGAGGCAGGGGGGTTGGCTGGGCTGGAGACATGGGCAGAAGCTGGTGAAGGGGAGAGGCTATGGAGGTAGTGGAGGCTGGAGGGGAGCTGTAGTGCAGGGTGGGGCTAGACTAGAGGCAGAGGTGTAGTGGGCTGTAGGCTGGGGTTTGGTGGGGCTGGGGTGGAGTCGACTGGAGCTTGCGGTATAGTAGAGTCAGGGGGTAGGGTGGGATGTAGGCAGGGGTCAGGTGAAGGGAGAGGTAGAGGCTGAGGTGCGGATGGGGGAAAGCTGGAATAGGCTGGAGGCTGGAGGATGACTAGTGCCGGGATGGGGTGGAGTAGTGGCCTGGGAAGGGGGCTCCCAAATGAGATCACTGTAAGGAGGCCTTGGGACCCTGAGGGCTGCTTAATCTGTGCCGTGGTTCTTGGCCATGAGCTTAGCATGCCGCGGAGCATTGGGTTGTGGCGGATCGGCACATGGGAGCTTCGACGACACACAAACACACACACGCACGCACGCACGCACGCACGCACACACACACACGCACGCACACACACATGCTCACAGACACACACACACACACACACACACACACACATGCTCACACACACACACACACACACGCATGCTCACACACACACACACACACACACACACACACACACACACACACACACACACACACACACACACACACACACACACACACACACACACACACACACACACACACACAGAGGACTCCTGTCATCAAAAGCCATGTTGTTTTTGGTGGTTTGTGTGTGTGTGTGCGGGGCTTTCAGGGGAACACCGACAGGGAACCACCCTTTCAGAGAGACTCAAAGCTGGGGAGAAACAAGAGCACATGTTATACCTTCAACTATGCAGTTTTCTGAACCTCTTCAACAAAGTTTCCCAACCTTTTTGTCCTGTGCACCCCCCTAGGTTGTACCAGGACTACCCCCTCGCTCATGCTCTTGATCTCTATATGTCTATCCCAATGTGACTATGCTCCATACATTTGTTATTACATTTTTCCACAAACCCCCTGCAATATGTTTGCGTACCCTAGTGTGCAAACATGTGCCCTTGGTTGGGAATGACTGCTCTACAACTGAACATGAATGAGAAGCGCAGCTGGAGCAAAGACAACATTATAGGGGGGTTTGTTTCAGCATAGAGCGGGAAAAAACCCTCAAGCAGCAGGAGGTAGCAGAGGATGAGAGCCGGAGTCAAGCTGATTTGAAAAGGAGACTAAAACAGTACAGCATGCTTTGGCTGGAGGATACTGCAGAAGTCAGAGAGAGAGAGAGAGAGCTAGTTGCCTATAATGACTGGCATCCCTGGTGATGCCCCCCTCCGGCGCCCCCACCGTGGCCACACCTCTCAGTGAAACAGGCAACAAAATGCCTATAACTGCTGTTAAAAATGGGAATGGCAAATTATTGCTGTAATAGTGTGGTAATAGTCTGGAAATAACATGTTATTAATAGCTTTTTTTTGGCGATTTTCGCGATGGAACCGCCCCTCCTTGGGAGCCAACCCGGGGAATTGCTCAGTCGGCCTGCCCCTAGGACCGCCACTGTGTGTCCCTGAGTCAGAGGCAAGCTGATTTGAAAAGGAGAGACTAAGTACAGTGTGTTTGAGCTGAGGTATGATTGCTCGGCCAGTGGAGTGACTCATGATTTGTCATAGAGGTGATCCGCTGACCTCAGCTTTTGATGGGGATACAGGACAGGACAGGTTATGGATGCTCCAGTCTTTGGACTGAACAAATGATGAGATGTGTCACATGTGTCCTTGGAAATGAACCATATGTACTGTAGGCAAAAGGCAGGGATCACAACACGGGCACTGATGGCTCAGTGCAGCCTGTTACCGGATTGATGTCATCTCTCTCTCACTCACTCTGATATGAAATCAGATTCAGTGTGTCAGCATAGTTAAGAGATAGTAGATTATGAATAAAATTAACGGACATGTTGTACACAATATGAATGACTCTGATATGAACAAGGCAAATTCTTGCGCTCACAATATGGGCTTGTATGGCTCAGAGCAGCCTGCTACCGGATAGATGTCTTCTCTCTCTCTCTCTGACACAGATTTGAGATCAGCTTCAATATGTTAGTACAGATTATAGATGTAGATCATGAGTAAAAGGAACAGCCTTGGAATATTTTTTAAAAGTCTACACAATATGAATGCCTTGGAGATGAACTAAGCTTAGACAAATGCTTGCGCTCACAACACAAGCATGGATGACACCGTGCAGTCTGCTGACCGAATGTCTTCTCTTTGACATACTGTAGATGTCTTTCTCCTCTCCTCTCTCTGACACAGATTGGAAATCGGCTTCAGTACTTCAACACAAATAAGACAGCGTATTATGCTGCTGTGTAAAATGAACGGCCTTGAATATTTTAAAAAATAACTACACAACATGAATGAGGGAAAAAAAAACTAGGTCAGTATTAAAGCAGCCTTCCACAAAATGATATCCTTCGACGTATGCCCATTTGGCAGTGACGCGATTGCTTTCATCTGGCTTCACACATTAAACTTAGTTGATGACCAATGCCAGACCCCAACCAAACCCACCAGTCTACCCACCAGCCCACTCACCCATCCCCTGACTGTCCCCCTTACTCTACATTAATGTTTGATGGAGCAGAGAGTGCCAAACGTGTGCCATGCCAGTTTAGTATCCACTCTCTCTCCCTCTCTCTCTCTCTCTCTCTCTCTCTCTCTCTCTCTCTCTCTGTGTCTCTCTCTGTCTCTCTCTCTCCCTGTGCCTTCCTCCATCACCACATTGGCCCACTTTCCTCTCGTCTAATTAGTTTGCCACCACGTGGAAGGGCACCAAACACCGCCTGTTCACTCCCATGACTGCCAGAGCACCCGGCGGCACGAGAGAGGGGGGGAGAGAGAGAGAGAGAGAGAGAGAGAGAGAGAGAGAGAGAGAGAGAGAGAGAGAGAGAGAGAGAGAGAGGCGGGGCTGCTGCTGATCGTCTGGTGCTATACTGGCCTCTTTTCCATTGCCTTTTTTCCCACACACATGGCTGTTTGGTGTTGGCCTGGCCGTGGCCTTGCTATCACACTTGTGGCTTGTTTCCCTCTCCTCCTGTCCTCCGGAGTCTGACCCCTGTGGCCAGAGGGAGAGGTGCAGCAGCAGGTGCTAAAAGCTCTGAGTGGTCGGCCAGGCTGGACTGTCTGGACCAGACGCCACTGACAGCCTGGGGCAGCAAAAAGGATGGATGGATTACTGCACAGGCCTACCTGGCCCAGGCCCAGGGGCCCAAGAGTCAAGGGGGCCCTGAAGGTCAAGGCACTATACTTCCTTTTTCGTATTGCATTAACATCACACTTTTAGCAACTGTATTTTCAATTTTTCGCAGGAGAATTAAATACCACAGAACCGACAACATACAGTAGTTCTCCAACATCTTGCCTAAAACCCAGACTCTTGGGCTTGTCTGGCCCAGGGGCCCATGGAGTCATAATCTGTCTCTGCGCAAATGGGGACTGAGAGAGCCTGAGCCACCATCTCTTTCCAACATCCATTCCTCCAGGGTCACTGACGTTAACAACGTGACCTTTCTTAGACAGGTGATGTGCTCCAAATTACGTCTTTAGAAGAGTTGAGAGATTGGGTTGGGGGTTCTCTGGTGGTTGGGGTTAACAGTGGATATGTACTGTATGCCCGAAAGAATTCAAGCTCAAATATTCCATGGAGCATTTCTTAGCCATATCCACCTCTCGCGTCTTCACCATACAGTAAAGCCATACAAGAACAAAGGTACGGTACAAATAGGCATAGAAAAATTAAAAGTTTATTTCGATTTCTCATAATGTACCATGTAAGTTGAGCTTGGTAAATATAGTGTAGGCCTATGTTTGGTTTGCTCTACCCACCCTGCATGGCAACCTTCAATCTTCTGCAGTGATGACTCAGTTGTCTTTAGAAATGTATGTGATTTAGTAAGGAAGTATTAAATACTTGTAAGGAAGCCCCATCTGCCCTTTAAGCCTACACCTGGCTGCCACTGTGGTCTGTAATGAAACCAGAAAGTGTGTGGTCTAAAACCCTAATCCAGACAGCCTGCATGGAGATGTTTGGGGATATCCAGAACTGGTTACTGAAGAGATTAAGCGGTAAAGGCCCCTTACACTACTCTTTTAAGATGCCTTTATAAAGACATTTGCAAATCCCCTTTCTCCCAATGAAGTATACAGTTTCTTTCAACACCATAGAAACTGTACATTTATGTTGATTATAATCAACTAACATTTCATGCTCAGTAAAAAAAGACTGCTTTTCTGTTCTCATTTCCAAACTCCCATTGGAGTTTAGTGGGCCTGAAAGCCCTGGGCGGGCTCTAAAGCTGTGAGCTCAGCTTGTTGTGATGGTGTGAACTCGAGCAGAAAGCAGAGGGGGCTAGTATACAGTAGCTACGGCTCGGCTTGGCTCGGCTCAGCTCAGCCCAGTTCAGTTCAGCGGGCTGTGATTGTGTGTGTTGGTGCATAACAGAGGAGAGGAGAGGAGAGGAGAGGAA
Source organism: Engraulis encrasicolus (assembly GCF_034702125.1). Taxonomy (NCBI): domain Eukaryota; kingdom Metazoa; phylum Chordata; class Actinopteri; order Clupeiformes; family Engraulidae; genus Engraulis; species Engraulis encrasicolus. Next base: position 52,315,698 of record NC_085866.1, read on the forward strand.
AAGAGAAGAGAGGAGAGGAGAAGAGAAGAGAGGAGAGGAGAGGACTGCCACTGCCACTGCCCAGGCTGAATGTAGTAAATCTCTGTTAAGGGGATATGCAAAATCTGAGGCTTCCAGCTCCCAGCAAGCACACATGCTGTTGTTGAGTTACAAGGGAGATAGCAACACAAGTCACTCAGGGTGTCTGACTGAGAGTGTGTGTGAAATGTTTAGGGTGCTTGTGTGTGCGTGTGTGTGTGTTTGTGTGTGTGTGTGTGTGTGTGTGTGTGTGTGTGTGTGTGTGTGTGTGTGTGTGTGTGTGTGTGTGTGCCCGTGTGTGTGTTTGTGCCCGTGTGTGTGTGTATGTGTATGTGTGTGTGTCTGAATGGAGGATGTGATCCTCGCGTCGTTCCGTCGAACACAAGGAACTCTGTCCTCCCGAGAGTCCCACTTCCTGTGAACTCTCCTGCGTGCGAGAGCGAGGACGAGGACGAGACTGAAGTCTCTATGCATCATCCCTCCCCTCCTCTCAATCCGCTCTCTGTTCTCCCTCTTCTCTCTTTTCCTCTACCCCCCTCTTTCTCTTTTGTCTTGCCTTTTTGCCTTTCCCCCCCGCCTTGCCTTGCCTTGCCACATTCCCCCTCTTTTTTTAACAGAGTCGCGGAGCTGCAGTGATGGAGAGAAAGGTTCCTTTGGTGGCCCTCGATAACAGATGCAGCTTTCTTTCACACACTTAACCCTTTCTCTCTGACTCGCACACAAATACACACATGCTTAATGCCACGCAGACACACACACTCGCGCACACACAGACAGATGCACTGATAAACAGATGCATGCGGAGAAGTGCACACACTTGTACACAGACTCTCACACACGCACACACACACACGCACACACACACACACAGGACCAGGACAACAACAACGACAGATGGAATGACTAAATATCTCCGAATATCTTGTTTGGTCCTCTTCGGGCTCATCGGGCCCTGGGGACGGTGTGTGGGTGGGAGGATATTTTTGCAGTACCTCCAATGGCAGGAAACTAATCCATCTGGGGATCGTCGTTGTGCGTTAGTGGTGTGGTCAGGGCCACTAACAGCTTTGGCCGGGCCCGGGACAAAGTCTTCTGAAAGCACCCCCCATCCAATACATAGAATGTACTGTAATGAGAACCCAATTCTGGGCCCAGGACCACTGACCCCTTTGTCCCCCCCCCATCACAGTCCCTAAGTGTGGTTATCACGACATTAAGCTTAAGCTCCAGCCAGTCTCCACTCTCAGTCCCTGCAGTGACTGCCTTGGCGCTACTTCCTCTTTCGGGAATCCGTTGGGATTCCAGGCTCGTCTGTCAGGTTTCTCCCAGAGATCTCTGAAGGCGTGCCTGAACAGGACACCTTCTGCGGAATAAATGCCAGTATTCCCTTCGGGGCCTAACGCACGACGGATCACTCTGAGATAAAGCCAGCATTTATATGTAGAGTTTCTCCGTAGTCATAAAGCCAAGTATGGATAGACAAATCGGCGTGAAAAAAAGCCTTGCATCAAATTCCTCATATGTGATACTAGGTGATTTCAATACTTTCATGTAGCATACATCTAGCATCTTATTCAAAATATGTGGGAATTAGGATCAGCACAGCGAATTAAGAAGGTCAAAAGACCCAAGTCACTTGCGAGCACTCTGCAAAGTCCGCATAAGCCAAAACAGAAGCAGAGGAGCTAAATAGCAGAGGAGCTAACTGATGTAGTGCCTCATGGAGTTGCACACATGGGACTAGAAAGTTATAGCCTAACGGCAGGAAGGTCCTGTGGTTTCAGAGCCAGAGGTTTAACCTTGAGGTAGTGGTAAATCATCTAATAGAAGAGCCTGGAGTCCTCACTTTCTTTCAGCAGTTTGGTGGGAAAGTCTTCAGAGTGGCAGAATCCGAGAAGCGGTCTGTTTGACTGCGCAGTGGGGGTGTTTAAGGTGAGACCAGGATGCATGGCATGATGGGTAAATATGGGCTCATTTCAGAGTTTGTGCAAGGTTTGCATTGCCTGTCAGGCGTTCCTCACACCACCGCATGGCTCCACTCTCTCAGTCTGAGGAGACGAGACGTTATTATCAGCTGTGAAATGATGCAGTATCAGGAAACATACCGATAGGCAGAACACAGCAGGGGAGTCCTGCATTGAGAACCTTGCCTGGAAATAATTGGTCTGCGTGTGTAGGGGTGAGTCTGTGTGTGTGTGTGTGTGTGTGTGTGTGTGTGTGTGTGTGTGTGTGTGTGTGTGTGTGTGTGTGTGTGTGCGTGCACACACGCGTGTGTTTGTGTGCGCACGTGCGTGCGTGTGTGCTACAGTACTGTATGTGTATTCTACATTTAAGCATGTGTGCATGTGTGTGTGTGTGTATCTGTAGGGAGGAAACTCCCCACACCACATTAGTACATGAGCCAGAGGTCAATTTTTCACATATTGGTATCACCTGGGGTGGCAAAGTCTATCAATGTTTTTTGTAATCCTCCATGCCTGAGGGACATTATTTGGTATGATAGCCCTCTGGAAGTGGTAGCTTTCTTATATTTTTACTCACTTTTATAATGACACCCAGTGCATTTCGCAATACATGCCTATATATGGATGTAGGCATATGTAAGTGTCTGTGATGATGGTATATGTTTTTATTGATGTTACATCACATGTAGACACCTTAGGGATTTTAAAAATATACAGGTTTGATGGATAATGTACTTTCCTATGAATTATGTAAGTCAAAATGTATCCGTCATACACTTTTTCAGCAATATAATGCAAGGTTAGATTGATGCAGAAGCCTGTAGGAGGGTGGGTCAAATCCCAATGATTGCTATATCATATCTGTAGGGTGTGGGCATTAAAAAAAATAAATGGGTTTGCTAGTTTGATATAAATTATACACCTATTTAGGCCCAAAACCTATAACTGTCCAATGGATTTCAATGGAAATCAATGCATTTCAATGTAATGCAAAGCACATTACATAACTAAGGTATAGTGGAATGTAGGAAGTTGTGAGATGCCTCAATGCACATTATATCACATCTACAGTGTATAGACCTAAGAAAATATATGGATTGGATAGCTTACTACAAATAACCCACTTATTTTAGACCCACAACTCATGGCCGTCCATTCAAAATCAATGCATTTAAAAGTTTGTCTGGCGGTAAACGCCATACTCAATATTTAAAAGTATGAAATCTTTAGGAGTTTACAGAGCTTATGTAGGGATAGAGGAAGTTGGGAGATGTGTCAATGCACATTATGAACCTTTGGAAAATATATGGATTAGATTGCTAAATGCACATAATTCAGGTACTTTAGATGCTGACCATTGAAATGTATTGCAAATGCAAGTTCTCTAATTACATTGTAGAACTAAGGTAGAGGAATGTAGGAAGTTGGGAGATATCACAACACAAATGTCACATCCATTGGATCTTTAGAAAGCCTACATACATTATGTTAAATAATCTTTTTTCAGTCAGTGGGCCAGGACACATTTAGCCTATATTTCTAAAAATTAAAGTGATGGTAGGCATGTGCTGGAGATACATGCTGAGATGTCCTAAAATGGGCCAGAGTGTTATCGATACAAACTTGATCATGCTTACTTCTTTAAATTAAATGAGATTTTCTTTTGGCAATTTTGTTTTGTTGAACCTCAAATCCATAAGCACTGGTAGTATTGGGTCACCCATGAAGTGAAAAAATATTGCCTGGTCTCCTTTTATCATATAGCCTACTTGCAGTTATGGAAAAAGTTTCTGACACCCTGTGGATGATTAGTTGATGGGCATGTGGATGTTATTTTCAGAAAGTACTATTCAATGGCTGACCAGGCATATTAGATCTTGATAGAGACCATAGTGTCTTGGTTGCAAAAATGGCTCAACTTGAGTGTACAGGAGGTGGACACTCAAGTGTTTGAAAACAAGATTAATTAGGACAAGGCAAGAGGTCAAGAGGATACGTAACTGTCAGAATGGCATTTGCAAAAGAAGAATATTACAATTGTCAGCTCACTCACAGAAATGAGAATTTAATGACACCAACTGATCAATGGAAAGAATGCAAATAGTGCATTCAGAATCCTTCACACATAACATGGAAATTGCACCTATTGTATGTTGTTTTAACAAATTATAATATGTGTGAATTGTAATTTTCAAAATCTCCATCACTATTATCATAATCAGCCAGGTTGGGCTATTATATCTAGTCTTCCAAAAACCCAGTCATGAAGAGATTCAGAGTTTGCGCTATAGCTGTATAGAAAATATGCTGAATGATAAATGATGAAGTTAAATTTAGGAGCTGTTTGCCTTTTGTTGGGTCCTGTGGCTTTTCCCCCATCCAATCAGCATCATTGGTGATTGCTGATTGCTGGCGCAACAAATTGGAGAATGATAGGGGTAAGTTTCATGAACAGTTTCAATTTCTGAGTAATGAGTTGATTTTAGAACACATGACACTAAGGGCCTCTAGCTCAGTTCCTCTGGCTTTTGAGGGTGTCTTTGAACTTCATACTGTAAACCCTTACTGGGAAGTGACAGGGTGATCATACCTGTGCTTTTGGTGGCTGTGAGACCCTTGCTCCCACATCCCTCAGACGTTTTGGTGATGTATATTGCCACAAACCTTCTGTATCTAACCTCTTCAATGCAGACTTCAATTTCCCAGCTGCGATGTACCTTTCCATGGTACAATGTCTTCTTGGGAGCTGATGATGCCTCATTCCCATTGCAGGTCTCCACTTGCACTAAGTAACCACAAGTGATGCCTTTTCCCTTACCACTGATCTCTTGACTCACGATACAGTATGTCTGAATTTAGTGTCATCTGTAGTCATGCCTTGTTGCACTGCAAGTTGTGAGATTGGTAATGGGTATCTTGAAACTTCAAGCCACATCTTGATGTAAGCTGAAAGTCCTCCTTCCAGTTACTGTTCAAATGGGGACTTTCTTAAATGGGGGGCACATCACTGAGCTCATGGGGCATGGCGCCAAAGACATCAGCAAGATCCAGGAAGATTACATGGAGGTTCTTTTTTCCAGCTTTGCTGTTTGGGTAACACACAGCATGACCTGACACTAAATCCAGACATGCCGCCCTTTGAACAGTATCAATGTGCATGATTGGCCATCCTTTGTGAAATAACACTGAAAAGGAGATTAATTTCCAAAATAGTAAGTGACGAAATTGTGTTGAACTGGCAGATGTTCATTTGTATCCTTTTCCTTAGAGATCAGGACCCCACCTGCTCTTCGCCCCACTTCACACTACACACTTCACATGCAGTCAATGATTTCAATTCACTTTGTGTGCTTCACTCTATTAGACTCAGAGGCAACAATCAATGCAAGGCACTAGTTTCCCTTGAATATCTTTTCTTCCTTGATGAATCATCAAATCCCTGTGAGATTCCTTCTTCCCTCCAGCATGTTTGTGGAGTTATATTCCCGCTGGTTGGTGTTCTCACAAGTCTGTAGTATAGTTATTGTTCATCATGTACTTACTCATTCTCCAACATCTCAGTCACAACACATATGAAGTTAAACAGGACTCATCTGATGCCATTTCTGTCTGTATCATGATGTACCTAGTCTTATGTGTCTTTGACACTAGAGCAGTCAACATACCCAGCAAGTCAGATTGTACGGTATGTTTAAAAAAAGACACATTTTCAGAAAAAGTAATGATCTAGTTTAGTTCCAGACAAAATGAAAATACTGTTATGCAGGATCTCCATGTGCTGTTCTTGAAACTGATGTGTGTGCAATTGCAATCGCATCTTCCAGTTTTCTCTGTTACACTTTAGACCTACCTTCATTCTGTAATATAGCCTAGTTTGATTTCCAATGGCTAAATGAGATTTGAGTCTAAAATAACTGTACTGCATATCAAGCCCATTTGTTTTCCAAAGGTCTACAGTAGCTATATAATATGCATTTAGAGATCTGTCATCTTACATTGAGCAATACCTTACTTCTGCACTTTGCATTACCTGGAAATGCTTTGATTTTCAATGGACGGCTATGAGGTTTGGGTCTAAATAACTCTGTAATGTGTATCAAACTGTCTAATCCAGGGGTGCCCAACCTATTCCAACTCGGGGTCCCCTTGACATGTTCATACTTTTTCAGGGCTCATCACTGACTGAAAAAATAAAACGAAACATACACTATAAACAAATGTGATTTTTGATTTTTAGAAAATGATTTCAAGTCCCACTTGGAATACAGTAAGGGCCAACCAGTGGCCCCAGGCCTAAAGTTCGAGAATCATTGATCTAGTAGTCCATATACTTTCTAAAGGTCTACATACTCTAGATGTGATATAATATGCATTGGGACAACTCCCAATTTCCTACATTCCTCTACAACACATTTCTGTAATGTACTTTGCATTACATTGCAATGCATTGGTTTTCATTCAAATCCATTGGACAATTATGAGCTCTAGGCCTAAAATAGCAACATACCTTATATTCGGCGATCAAACCCATGTATTTTCTGAAAGCACACACTCTCCAGATATGATATAGCAAAAGTTGCAATCCAACCTATCCCCCTGGGGTCTCCCAACTTCCTCTATCCGTACATAAGTTCTGTAAAGTACATTGTACTTTGAAATGCATTGATTTTTAATGGACGGCCATGAGGTGTGGGTATAAAATAACTGTGTAATTTCTATTAAGCTATCCAATCCATTTATTTTCCGAGGTCTACACACTCCAGATGTGATATAATGTGCATTGTGACATCTTCCAACTTCCTACATTCCTCTATACCATAGTTATGTAATGTGTTTGGGATTACATTGAAATGCATTGATTTCCATTGAAATCCATTAGACAGTTATGGGATTTTGGCCTAAATAGGTGTATAATTTATATTAAACTAGCAAACCCATATATTTTCTGAAAGCCCACACTCTACAGACATGATATAGCAAGTCTTAGGATTTGACCCACCCTCCTACAGGCTTCTGCATCATTCTAACATTGCATTATATTGCTGAAAAAGTGTATGACGGATATATTTAGATCTATATAATTCATAGGAAAGTGCATTATCCATCAAAATTGTATATTTTAAAAATCCCTAAGGTGTCTACATGTGATGTAACATCAATAAAAATATATCCCATCATCACAGACACTTGCATACGCCTACATCCATATATAGGCATGTATTGCGAAATGCACTGGGTGTCATTATAAAAGTGAGTAAAAATATAAGAAAGCTACCACTTCCAGAGGGCTATCATACCAAATAATGTCCCTCAGGCATGGAGGATTACAAAAAACATTGATAGACTTTGCCACCCCAGGTGATACCAACTTCTGCTCCGGCCCATGGACTACATGTGCTTCACAGACGTGTGCGTGCATGTATGTGCATGCGTGTGTGTGCGTGCCTGAAGACCACACCACACTGATCAGAGTTGGGAGCAATAGTGCCAATATCCTGCAGCGAGATGAGCCAGCAGTGGGGGTCCTTATTGACTGACCTATCCCCGCTGCCCTCCCCTGGTGCTTGTCTGGTCTGGTTTCCGTCTGTGGCCGGTGCCCAGGGTCAGATGGCAGGCCCTGGTTTTGATGGGGACCAGCAGGGCTGCTGACAGCCCCCCCCCCCAAAATACATACAATGTAATGGGGACCCAGCTGGGTTGCCTGATTATCATTGACTTTCAAATCTCTTCAAGACTTGGTCTGACCAAGAGCATAACAATTAACGTTTCCCAAATGGCATGGTTGACCCGCAACTGGTTGACTGGTTTATGACAAAGTGGGTGGAGTTCCCGATTTATCCAGAGATCAGAAGCGATATTTACATTGCTCTTGGCCTGACTAGAAGCAACGCCAAAGGTGTTGCGTCACTAGGAGGGCGTGGTCTGGCTACCAGTTGGGCCCCCTCTCTCC
>NC_085866.1:52328629-52331129 GCF_034702125.1 Engraulis encrasicolus
ATCTTAGTCATGATTTTGTTATATATATTTTTTTAAATCATCAAAAAATCAATAATCGTGATCATGATCTCGACTCAAATAATCGTGATCATGATTTTTTCCATAATCTTGCAACCCTAATGTGGTGTAGTCAGGGCCGAATGAATGCACAGGCTAGATTATGGCTACAGCCTAAGGGGCCCCACCTACGAAGGGTCAAAAGTGCAAAAATTGCAGAATTATGATAAGATAAATTACTGAAAAAGTCCTCTGATGTGTTGAGTAGAATTGGTACACGTTATCCTCAATTTCTAGCTCAAAGTTATGACACTGTCTATGTAAATTTGTTGTGAAATTTGCTTTCTATGGGGCCCCACAGGAACCTGTAGCCTAGGGACCCCAGGCCATCTTGGGTGTAGTGCGTAAGCGCTAATTTGTGTACAAACAGCAAGTAGTCAAGTCGAGCAGCACATGGCTTCAAAGAGCTTCCTCACAGGATGCGTGGATGTAGGATATGCGTGGGTCGACTGTGTTGTTCATTGGTGTGTGGGTGTATTGTGATTGTAGTGTGTGTGTGTGTGCAGGCATGTGTGTGTGTGTGTGTGTGCGTGTGTGTGTGTGTGAATAATAGGGTCACCTGAAGTCACACAATATGATTGTTGTTGTTCTCCTGTGTGGAGATCTTCCTCAGTTCCAGCCAGCGTCTTGTCTTTTGAGGCGCTGCTGTGCTACTATATCCGTGCATGCGTTCTTCCTCCATTCCCACCCCCACTGTGATGTTTGGCAGACCTGAAGGAAGGAGAGATGAGGAGATGGAGGGATGGAGAGATGGAGCCGAGCAAGGCCTCCATAAGACATAAGATCTTCTCTGTCTCTACACCCCCCTCGCCCCCCGCCACCACCACCCCCCTCTTACCCACTACAGTAAATCTTCAGTAGGGATTGGAGAGAATTGCAGAATGAGAATGAGAGAGGGAATAAACCCTCGAGGATTATCTGTACCCCCTCTCTCTTTTCTCCCTTTCTTCCTCTCAGTCCCTCCCTCCCTCTCTCTCTCTCTCTCTCTCTCTCTCTCTCTCTCTCTCTCTCTCTCTCTCTCTCTCTCTCTCTCTCTCTCTCTCTCTCTGCTGAGCCTATGTTCCTCTCTACCATCCCCCATCTTCTTCCATCCCATCTCCAAGTCTCATCCTCCCTCCCTCCTCCCATTTCTTTCCCCCGACTCCTGATTCCCTCCTCCCCTTTTCTTCCCTTTCCTTTCCATTCCCCCTCTTACCCCATCTCTCTCTCTCTCTCTCTCTCTCTCTCTCTCTCTCTCTCTCTCTCTCTCTCTCTCTCTCTCTCTCTCTCTCTCTCCCTGTGATGCGCGTAGATCCTCTGTTGAGAGCATCTGAAGGCATGTCGGTTGGCCATATTTAGCAACAGTGGAGGTAGGTCAGTGGTGGCCCACTGTGTGTTTGTTTGCACTCACAACAATGGGGACATCTGACAGCTTGACTCTGAGAGTTGGAGCCAAGCCCCGGATGGAAGGACCAGACGCACAGGCAAGCAGACAGGCAGACAGACAGACAGACAGACAGGAAACTATTCACCAACCAAAACGGTCATTATAGGCAGTTTGTCTTCCTGAGCAAGAGAACAATTGAGGGCCATAAGAACCAGAGGTGTGCACTTCATGATAAAGAGTACTTATAATATGGATGTGACATCCGAAATGTTCAATTAGTTCTACTGATTTTCTGCATGTTTTCTTTACATGAGTTCACAATATCCGTAAAAATATCATTATTCGTTCAATCAGTGTGATCACATCCAAGACTGTTGTTTGTACAGTAACACCTTTTGACACTGTCATGGACGTCAAAAACAGAGTGACTTTCGTGACGTCTGAATCTGCAACACTGTTTGTCAGCAGTTTGTCATCAACTGTCACTTACCAACCATCTGTGCATCAGTCCCAACTGTCATGCAGTCAGATCATATGTCCCCACGACGACTATGTATGCAAACAGACCCACAGCTCCATCCATGGCCAGTAAGTTACCGCATGAGTCGTCTGATTTACCAACTGGCTAACTGTGGCTTCAGCGGTGTGGAAAAGAGACGAGGGGAAAGGTCGGTCCCGCTCGGCTAACCTCCAACAGCTGCCCTGAGTGCATGATGTGAGAGCATAGAAAGCTCCACTCTGCTCCCAGCGCTGCTCTACGGGGTTGCCAGATATGACTGATGAATGCTCAAAAAAACACCTGGAGGTACTAAATCCTGCCCAATTTGTTAATAATTAATGTTAGTTAGTAATTAATGTTTATAATTAATAAAGTCTGTTGACTTCTACGGCCATGAACCACAAGAAACCGGCCCGATACGTTATTATTTTCCCTGGAGATGGTCATCCAACCTAAACAGCCCAATTGGGCGGGAAACCGGCTAACTTGGCAACCCTGCTGCTCAGCGCTCTGCTCCGCTGGGCTCTGCACTGCGTCTCCATGCTACGGTACGTGTAGCCTACTGTACTGTACGCTGG
>NC_085866.1:52333629-52336129 GCF_034702125.1 Engraulis encrasicolus
CTATCACAGCTGTACTGTATGTTCTGCGTGGCTGGCTGGTGTCCTCATGTGCGATACAGGCCTCCTGTGTCTGTGGCAGGGCCGCCCATTCTGCCATTCCAATGTTATGGCTGCACGGCTCCGGCAGTATCACTGGTATTTCGATTTCACATATGTACGCATACACACATGCACGCGCGCACACACGTACACGTACACGTACACACACGTACACGTACACACACACACACACACACACACACACACACACACACACACACACACACACACACACACACACACACACACACACACACACACAGTTTGATTTGTTTATTTGGGAGGACCAATAATTATTGAGAAAGCAATACAGCGCCCCAAACAATGTTAAAGAAGCAATAATGTGTCTTTTACATAAATACCAAAATTATAGTGGTCTACAGCCTCTTCAAGGATACAAGTGGCATCTCCTTCTCCATATATGTAAACTGCCTATAACTGCAGAAAGTGAGCAATACTAGCTGCTTTGCTTTTTTGTTATTTGCAGTCCTCTCACACACAGCCTATAAACATAGCCAAGACTACCATAGATAAGTGCCACCATGGATGTTTTTGTAGCCACTGTCTGTCAATGCATGAACTATTGGTTGATATTTCACACATTTTTCAGCAAAGCACAAGGCCATATATGTGTCAAAGCAGCATCCTAATTCCAGTACGGTGATGGTCATCACCAAAAACAATGTCCGGGGTGTTAGGGTAGTCTTTAAGGACTGTATCCAGAGCAGTAGTATTGGTCAAGTTGGAAAACCAGTTAGACTCAACCTTTTTGTTCGTGTGTATATATATTTTTGGTCCATAAAGTTTGCGCAATCCTGTCGCTGTAATGTCCACAATGTGATTGTGACGGGCGGTGTAAAGGCCTTTGAACGCTGTGCACACGTTCATTATGTGCACTGTCGATTCTATTGTGTTGTCGGGGTGAAGCAGGCAGTATGGTTCATGACGGTTTGGCTACCAAAGAGAAAGGTTGTATTGAGTTGGGAGAATTTGGAGTCTAGCTTTGATAGCACATTTTAGAATGTTTGTATTGACAGCTGGATTGTGCAGCGCAGAATGAGAGACCGTTTGATCAGCGCACTGAAGGCAGGCGAGTTTGCCCACACACACACACACACACACACACACACACACACACACACACACACACACACACACACACACACACACACACACACACACACACACACACACACACACACACACACACACACACACACACACACACACACACACACACACAATACATACTATAGACATAAACATACAATATACTACATATTATACACACACATGGACAGATGTGGACAGATGCCCATGCAAGCTCCACACATGGGTCCACACGCGCAAGCAGCCCCGCCGACAGGGGGGGACTAAAGGGCTTTTTGTCCCGGGCCCTGGGAATTCTGGAATAGAGGGGGGCCCATAACTGGGCCCCCATGACGTTGGGCTCAATTGTGATAAGTTCACTTCAAAATGTGTTGTTTTTTAGGGTAGAAAAGTGCTTTATTTGCATTCAAACAATTACTTATAGATGTTTGTCTTCATTGCCCTTGAAAAAACGGCCAATAACCCCCTATCACCACTATTCCAAAATGGTTTGGTCTTTCTAGAAAAAAAGACGACAGCATTCGATAAGTGGTCGGTGTGCGCGAGCCAGTTAGTAAACATGCACAAGTCAGGAGCGCAGAAAAAGAGGGAAAATCGAAAAAGAGAGGAAGAAGCCAAAAGACTGAGGGGTTCTCTGGCTAAATATTTCAGGAAAGACTGGGCTGATGTAGCGGGCACCAGTAAAAGCAGCTGTGCAGTAGATCCAGGTAAGACACGGCAAACTTTTTCCAGCCCCGTCGTCAAGTAGCCTAACAGGCACAGGAGGCCGTGAGCAAGACACACGGGATTCAGTATCAGAGAGACAGGGGTATCGAATAATTGGATTACCACAACGGCTTAATTACAATGTGTTTCATGCGCCTATGTAATTGAATCTATGAATATGCGCATTACTCTGCAATTATGTGTCCAAATCAAAAGTTTCAGGCAGGCACGCGCACGCCAATCATGCTGAATTGATTTGAGAATCATCCCCGGTCAGCTGAATTACAGCCAGTGTAACTCGACTCTGGTTTAAACTTATTTGGTTTAAAATAAGCCAGTGGCATGTCAACGTGTGAAATTGACATTTAGATAGCCTATAATTGAATGTAACGAATGGGTTATAACGAAGTCGTTTTGGGGTAACCTGTAACTTTCGTTTCTGATAGCGGTGAACTTGACACTCGCAAGATGAATGTGCTCCGCCTTGTTCCCCTCTCTGGAAGTTCAGCGGACATACACGCGTCGTTGACATGATTCCCCTTGGTCAAGTGAAAATGGTCGATGTGATGAAAAATGTGCTATTCATGAGCTAAAGTAATAGGCTACAATAGCGTGGATTTTATTGTGATAGGATTTTGAAAACCAT
>NC_085866.1:52348629-52351129 GCF_034702125.1 Engraulis encrasicolus
AAAGGATGGAGACGAAAAAAGAGACCAAGAAAGAAAGAGGAGGTGAAGAGGAGATAGGGAGGGTGCATAAGATTCCTCTCCTCCCTCTTCTCTCTGTGTGGCTATTCCTCTCCTCCCTCTCTCTCTCTCTTTCTCTCTCTCTCTCTCTCTCTCTCTCTCTCTCTCTCTCTCTCTCTCTCTCTCTCTCACACACCATTTGGTGTTTCTATTCTTCCACACCCTCCTGCTCAGCTCAGTGTGTGTGACATGTGAATTAGTGTAGAGTGTAGTAGTTGTGTCTCTCTCTTCCTCTCTCCTCTGTCCTTTACACCTCTCTCTCTTCCTCTCCTCTCTCCTGTGCAACTCTCTCTCTTCCTCTCCTCTCTCCTGTGCAACTCTCTCTCTTCCTCTCCTCTCTCCTGTGCAACTCTCTCTTCCTCTCTCCTCTGTCCTTTACACCTCTCTCTCTTCCTCTCCTCTCTCCTGTGCAACTCTCTCTCTTCCTCTCCTCTCTCCTGTGCAACTCTCTCTTCCTCTCCTCTCTCCTGTACACCTCTCTGCTCCTGTCTTCTTGTACTGCTCTGTGTCTCTATTCCTCTCCTGCCTGTTGTACTCTAGTCTACTGTACCTCAGGGGGGGTTGCCAGATGTGTCCGATGATTTACAGCCCAAAAAATGCTTAAAATCTGCCTTGAGGCACTAAATCCCGCCCAATTGAACATAATAGAACTAACTTCTCTTTGATTTCTGTGCTCATAAATCTGCAGGAAAACCCACCCGATACCCTTGTTTACCCTCAGACAGTCTTCCTAAAGGAAATCGCCCAATCTGGCAACACTGAGCTCAGTGTGTGTGCGTGTGTGCATGCGTGTGTGTATATGTGTTTGTGTTTGTGTGTGTGTGTGTGTGTGTGTGTGTGTGTGTGTGTGTGTGTGTGTGTGTGTGTGTGTGTGTGTGTGTGTGTGTGTGTGCGCGCGTGCGTGTGCGTGTGTGTGCGTGCGTGCTTGCGTGCGTGCATGCATGTGTGCGTGTGTGCGAGAGATTTGAGTTGTGAAGTAATGTAGTGGGAGTGGGAGTTGATATGAAACATGGCAGTGTGTCTCGAGAGAGGTCTACTCCAGAGAGCAGCCAGCGCCGCAGGGAGGAAGGGTTCTGTCTGTCCTGAGGTGGCCATGTTTCAGGCTGGAAGAGGAGAGGAGAGAGAGGTCTCTTTTAGGCAGATGCTTCCATCCTCGCACATCTCTGTTGTTCAATACACAACACACAACACAGTAGAGAAGCCGGATCAGTCTGACTGTTTGCATGCTGTGTGTATGCATGTACTGTATGTGCACGCGTGTACAAGTAAAGTCTGTAGTTTATTTATTTGACGTCTCTTAGGGAGGTGTCTGCCTACCCTGGGGTGGGAATGTTTCAGGCCGGGAGGGTGACGTCTCTTTTAGGTAGACGCTTTACAAATGCCTTTTACTAAAAATAATACAACAAACAAGTACAGAGCAGTAGAGAAGCCATATGAAAGCATGTTTGTTCTTGAAGTGCACTGCGTTTATGCATAGCATGTACTGTAAGTATGCATTTATATATGTAGGCTACTGTACATGTAAATGTATAGTATATAGTTGATTTATGTGTCTCTTTTGGGGAGGTGTCTGCCTGTCCTGAGGTGAACATGTTTCAGGCCCCCTGGGAGGGAGATGCCTCTTTCAGGCAGACGCTTTACCTCACTCATCCCTGTTGCCAATAATACAACATGCACTACATTAGAAAAGCTGTATCGCAGTCTGACTGTGTTTGTTCATTTACACTAGTATGTATGTATATGTACAGTAAGTCCTTGTAAATGTACAGTGTGCACTCTGTACAGTGGAGGAAATAAGCCTTTGGACCTTTGTTGGTTTGCCTACTGATAAAGTCAGTCTAGAATTTGAATAGGAAGTGCATTCTAACATGGAAAGTCAGAATATCAAATAGGAAATCCAGAAAACAACTTAATACAATGCTGTATTAATTAGGGGTGGCACGGTTCACAAAATTCTCGGTTCGGTCCAGATCACTGTGCCAAGGTCACGGTTCTCGCTTCTTTACGGTTCTTGTTTTTTTTAACCATAATGCACGGTGCACTGGGAATATTAAACTATATCTATATAATTACAATGTAATGTAATAATGATGTGCAAGTTGAACTTGTGTGTGTAAAGTGATGGCTCATCTCTGAGCTTTTAGTGACCTTTTAGCTCTCATATCACTCTAGTCTCACCCTCTCTTAAAATGTCACCCTTAAATCGGCCTCATTAGAGTAATATCCTTTCCCAGTGAAAAGAGCCCTGTTCTTAACTTATCCTCAGATTAGTGGGAAAAGGCCACACATCATGGCCCTAATGGTGGTGGTGGGGAGGGTGCGGGGCAGCCTGTGGCCGGGGAGTTGATGTACTTAACAGTAACCGGCCCGCTATGGGGCTTTTGGCCCAAAGAAGTTGCCAATTTCACACTCTCTCATTGTGGCTGTGTGTGCAATAATGGAC
>NC_085866.1:52356129-52396129 GCF_034702125.1 Engraulis encrasicolus
AGCTGAGAGGATCATGAAATTAACAAACCCAGATTAGCATCTCATTCGCAGCTCTATTGTCCCTGACGCCTCAATAGAGAGAGAGGGGGGGGTGGGTGTGGACTAGGATTGGTCCTGCCGCTGCTGTGATGGTGCGTATGGGGGGGGGGTGTTGAGGGGTGCTGCTGTGATAGTGCGTATGGCGGGGGGGGGTTGCTGCTTTGATGGTGTGTATGGCTGCCTGTGCTGTGATGGTGCTTACTGCTTAGTTACGTATGCTGTACTGTATGGTGCTGGGAAAGATGTCAGGGTTTATCTGTGTCAATGGCAGGAGATGCCAAAAGAGTGTTATATGGCGTGCACACACACACATATACACATGCACGCTCACGCACACACATGCACACGTTAATACACGCCCTTCACACACAGTACAAGCACACATATGCTCGCATGTACGCATGCCTACACAGACACACAGACACACGCGCACACACAGACACACACACACACACACACACACACACACACACACACACACACACACACACACACACACACACACACACACACACACACACACACACACACACACACACACACACACACACACACACACACAAAGCTGCATTAATAATTCCTTGGCCCTAGGCTATAAGGCTGTACTCAAGCAGGCCTACATAAAACAGCCTTTGTGGAAATAACGTGATCTCTCTTTCTTTGTGTTCTACAGTATGTGTTTTAAGGAGGACTGCTGGAAACATTTGTTTTCATTGGACCTCATGATTCTCAATCTGTTGTTTGCGAGTGTTGTTTTCTTTTCTTTTTTTTCTTTCTTTCTTTCTTTCTTTCTTTCTTTCTTTCTTTCTTTCTTTCTTTCTTTCTTTCTTTCTTTCTTTCTTTCTTTCTTTCTTTCTTTCTTTCTTTGTGTTACGATACGATAAGATAACACTTTGTTGTCAGTTTACACTGAACTTCATTTTGAATGCCTGAGCAAGACTCGTTTAAGACAGGACTTACACATAACATAACATCACAAGATTATTGCACAACTGACAAAAACAGAGGACACAGGCCTATATACAGACATGCATATATACATACATTACATACATTATATACAACCCACATAACTTGAAGATATATGTTGCATGTATTTTATAGAGCACGGCTGGAAACATTCGTTTTCTTCGGACCTCATGAGTCTCAATTTGTAATTTTGAAGCCTTGTTTTCTATTTTTTCTACGGTAATCCTGTGAGCACTGATATGTAGCTAAATATGAAGTGCAATGTGTTATAAAATGCATCAGCAGCATCATCATTATTATCATCTTCATTATCATCCTCATCATCATTAATTATACATTGAGGAGAATGTGTGTTTTGCATGTGTGAGAGTATCATTCCACCAGCGGCGGATGAGGGAGTGTTAAAGAGCGTGTTATGCGGAGATATTGGGGTTATCACACAAATCTAAAAACTTAAAATTTGTGTGTAATGACAAAAAAGACCAAACGCTGAAGAGACAGATCAAAAGAACGAGAGAGAGAGAGAGAGAGAGAGAGAGAGAGAGAGAGAGAGAGAGAGAGAGAGAGAGAGAGAGAGAGAGAGAGAGAGAGAGAGAGAGATCAGAGCTCTGCTCTACAGATCAAAGCAGCTTACGTTTTCCTAAGAGGCATGCAACATTCTCATGTCACTGATGTTGCTGGAAATGCTCTGACAATGACTTCATTTTCCTCTTGAATTGAGTCAGTTTATTTACCAACAGTTAGCTACGTCTCTAGCTATTGTCTTCCATGCTTGTAAGTTGGATAAAGGCATCTGCTAAGTGCAATGTCTAAATGTGTGTATCTTGATATGAACTTCACTGTTGGCAACAGACTACGTGTGCGCGTTTGTGCGTACGTCCGCACGTGTGTGTACAGTATGTGACTGTGTGCATACCCACATGCATGTACGTAACTTCAGCTTGTGCTGTTGTGATGAAGGGTAGATTGGGTAATGCACCTTTTGACAGAGACGTGTTGGCAGAACAATGCCTTAGTTATACTCTAATCCGGCATTCTCTGATGTGTGTGTTTGTACTGACTTAACTCTTTGCTGTCATCTGTGTGATGGACTACTTGCACATGCATGTGTAGGCCAATAGTTTTGTGCGTAAGGGTGTGTGTGTGTGTGCATAGTGCAAATAACTTTGATTCTGTTTACACAGCATGTGGATAAAAAACACCCTTGCGACAGGGGCGTTTTAGAAAAATCTGTCTCCGTTTTAGGGAGCTAGAACTCCTACCTTCTCTGACCTAAACGGGTGCCTTAACAAAAATATCAATATACGTGTAATATGGTCTTAGTATATGTACAGCAGAGGTGGAAGAAGTACTGAGGTTGTGTAATTAAGTAAAAGTAGAAGTACCCAGCGAAAAAATTACTCAAGTGAAAGTAAAAGTTGATTACCAAAAACGTACTTAAGTAAAAGTCCTAAGTACTAACTTTTAAATGTACTTTTCAGTACAAAAGTACAAGTAGGCCTACACGTGCAATGGCTGTCTTTCTCCATGTCTACCTACTTGATACAATAGGAAAAATGGTCTGCAACGGTTTTCGGTTCCATTTGAACATGACTATGGAGTCCTGTTAATGTTTTTAAAAGTATATTTTCTGTCTGGGTGTCAATTTGGAAGAGAGGCTTGGTCCCGCCTCCCTGCCCGCAGCTGAGGCTACTGAAATATCCACGAAACACAACAGGAAAACCTAGGATAAATGTAACTAGTAACAAAGTCTTCTCCTAGAAATGTAAGGAGTAGAAAGTACAAGTTATTGTCAAAAAATGTAATTGAGTAAAAGTAAAAGTCTGCATTTTTATTTTTACTCAAGTAAGTACAAATTCCAGAAAAAACTACTTAAGTACAGTAACGAAGTAAAAATACTTAGTTACGTTCCACCTCTGATGTACAGTGTACTGCAAATTTACAGCAAATGTATAGTGTTCATGTGAAGTTAACATTTGTCTCCTCATCTCTCTATATGTATGTTACATATGTTTAAATGAAATTAACCCTCTGCTCTTCTATTTCTTCTCTTCTCTTCTCTCTCTCTCTCTCCCCTCTCCCTCTCTCTCTCTCTCTCCCTCTCTCTCTCTCTCTCTCTCTCTCTCTCTCTCTCTCTCTGGCAGGCGGCCAGCATGGGGGCCGGCAAGAGCAAGCCCAAGGACCCCGGTCGCTCGCGCAGCATGGAGGACGCCAGCGGGGGCCCCGCGGGTGGCAACGGGCACGGGGGCACGCCACACCTCAGCCCGTCCCAGCCCTCCCTCACGCCGCACCGCAGCCCCGCGCCCGACTCCCAGCGCCACCCCGGCCACCAGATGCCCTCCAACCCAGAACTGGCACTGTTTGGAGGGGTGGACACCACCACCAACAGCATCACCTCCCCACACCGCAGCACCCTCCTGGGTAAGTACAGTAGCTCATAGGTGCAACCAGGGCTCTAAATGAACACCAGCCAACTGTCCAAATGCTGGTGAAATTTCAGTTGGGCTGGTTGAAAAGACCAACTTACTAGCCACTTTGAGCCATTAATGAGTGTGTTTGGCTAGTAAGATTTACATCCACTAGCCATTTTGGCTGCTGGTGAAAGGAAAGTGAATTTAGGGCCCTGGGTGCAACGCAGCAGTGGTGTCCAAACTGGGAGTCAGGACCTCTAGTAGAGGGTCACGTAGGTACAGCAGGAGGGTCGCCAAGAAAAGGGATTGTTTGCTTAAAACTTTGAATATGCTGTAATATATCATTACATAAGTCAATACACATGGTTACATACAGTAAATTAGTTTGTAATAGTATTCCTTTGTATGGTTAATAAGTATTTTCCCCGTTAATTTCAAATTAAGAATGTGGGTTGGGGCAAGAAAATATTCTTGGGTCCAAAAGAGGGTCGCAGCAAGTATGATATATTGTGATATACTGAACTGCTTTATGGACTGGTATCAGTAATTTGCCTCATCACTTCCCCACACCTCCTCTATCTCCTGGGTAGGGCTCATAGCAGGTGTTCTTAGGGCGCATTCAGGCCGACTGATAACCGTGCTGGTGCTCGTTCCCACACCTAATCGCCAACCAGCCGCCATGTTCACGCCAAAGATCTTAACATTCCCGAACCGTGACGACAACGTGGCCATCAGCAGGTTCAACCGGGTAATTCAGCCACACGCGGAAAAAGTTCAGAGCGTGGTATGAACACAGGCGGTTCGCATATAAGCACTTTAGTGCCAAATGTATCTGGTGCGGGCACCAGCACCGGCTCCGTTCTGGTCAGCCTGAAAAGCCTATCAGTGCCCAGACTTATCTCTTGGCATCAGTAGTTTATCTTGAACAGCATCACCTTCCTACACTGCAGCGTTCTCCTGGGTAAGGTTCTCGGGTGCAGTGCCCAGGTATACCTCTTAGTAGGGCTGCACGATTATGGAAAAAATCACAATCACGATTATTTGGGTCAAAATCATAATCACAATTATTTATCAAGATTATTGATTTTTGCTGATTAAAATAAAAAAGATAACAAAATCTAAAATATAACCAAGAATGAATTATATACGGGATGAGCAAAATGAAATGAATTGTAATAATTATGTAAAAGGCAATAGCATGAAACTTCAGAAACTCCAGAAACGCCAGTCTGTCAGTATATTCTCTTCAAGGACACTCTCGAAGGTAGGTCACTATTGCCACGATTAAATCCCTATTGAAATCACGATTTCGATATCACGATTTTATCACGATTTTCGATTATTTTTGATTAATTGTGCAGCCCTACCTCTTAGTATCAGTAGCTTGGTCTATTCAACAGTCATCGGCCACAACACTGCGGTAGCACCCTGCAGAGTAAGGATGATGAGTGCTGTGCCCTTGCCATTATTTTGTCTCTTTTAACAGTATCACCACCCCACAATACACCCCCCTGCTCCGGAAGGGTCATGGGTGCAGTGCGCTTATGTGTGGAGTAGGGGTGTAATGGTACACAAAAATCATGGTTCGGTACGTACCTCGGTTTTCGGGGTCACGGTTCGGTACATTTTCGGTATATGGGAACAAAATAGAAAAACATTTTCTTCCTCAGCACGTTGTTAATTTCACCAAAAAAAATTCAAAATGCAAACGAAAAAAAAGGAAATACATTCAACCTGCTACTTTGGGTCGGAGATTTCATCAGTGTAAGAAATAGTACTTTCTCCCCAAGGTTTCACAAAGACCAAACCTCTACACCTGTTTTTTCTTGCATTCTCTCCCAGGGTTCTGCACAAGCCTCTGCATGTAGTAGCAGCATAATGAAAAAACATGAACAGATTAGCCTTTTACTCAACCTTTCGGTACTCGGTACAGCACTGTTCGATTCGGTACAGGTCTTTTCGGTACAATACGTCGGTTCGGTTCGATATCGTTACATCCCTAGTGTGGAGGTGTTAGTATTTTGTCTTTGGACTATGTGTAGAGGTGTTAGTATTTTGTCCAGTGTGTGTGCTGTTGTTCTAGCACTTTGCTTTTGAAGGGGTTGAATTACGTATTTGTGCTGCCTGTCACTTATAAAGTGCAGCTCTCAATTGTGAGCCAAGTGAGGTTCTAGAAAGCGAATACTATGATACAGGTCGGTAAGCACATATAATGATTAATTGCCAGTGTCCACTGTCCATACCAACCGTTTATTCTTCACTTCAGAGCCCTGTCTCTGTATCTGATATATCACAGCTCAAGAGCCTGAAAACGACTCACGTAGTGTTGCGTAACAACCATAGATATGGCAATTTTGTCACATTTTTTTAGAAAATCTGGCCAAATTGGAAATGGCCCAAATTGGATACAGAGCCATTTTAGCCCTTACCACGAAAAAACAACAAACAATACCTCCACATCTGCACGTGCCTACCACTGGGAAGGCCTTTTTGTCAGGCTGAGGTTGGCCACAGAGAGACAGACACACACACGCACGCACGCACGCACACACACACACACACACACACACACACACACACACACACACTCACACTCTGATATAAATCATACATTAGATGTATTACTAGCGCAGCTCTTTATGAGGCTCAGCAGTTCTCCCTTTTTCACTAATGGAGATTCCAGGAAAGCTCCAGCCTCTACCTCATCCCGCCAAGCCTACTGTTAGGCATTTACATCGGCAGGACGTTGTCTCAATATCGGGATTATAGCGTTTATTTCGCATTCCGTGCTTTTAAAGCAGCTGGAGCTATCGTAAACATCTGTCCGGCTTTTGATATTGTTTTTTTTCTGTCATTATTTTACTCTCTCTAATAAAGATCGGATAGCTGCACTGCACAACTATGGTCAGAGGTCAGTGTTGTGAAGGTCATCCACGTGTGCCCTGTGTGTGTTCGGGCATTTGTGTAAGTGGGCACGTTCATGTCTCCGGTCAGATAGTATCATGTGACAATGGCTATGTTTACATGAGACATGTAATTCAGAATGAACTCTCTTTAATTCTGAATAAAGCTTAATTCCGCTTTGCAAACGCCATGTTAACACTTCACAATTCGGAATGCAATGAAAGCTCAAAGGAAACTCGATGGAACTATGTAATTCTGAATTATCAATTTAGAATTAGAAACTTAATGTAAACATAACTATTGTGGTTACAGCTCTTAAAGAGATTTTGCAATGAGGAGGGCATACTTGCCAATCCAACATTTTCAGAGAACTGTGAGTTGTTCTAATGGGCACAACTTTTCAACCAGGCAAAGGAGGTTTTTAAAAATCACTTCTATGAAGCGCACAACTTGTGTACATGTGTTATTTTGCCAAAAAGACAATACATTCTATTGCTTGTTATGCTTTGTGAACACTGTGTTTTTTTAACCATCATCGAGTTCAATATTCAACAACATTGAATTGAAATGGATTATCTCAAGCTTAGTGATTTACAATATGTCATACTAGAAATCGCTACATCCGAGTCCAGAGTTGCCAATCCTTATCAGTGAGTTGTGACTGCGATGTGCCCCTGAGCCAATAAAAACAGTCTGACCTTTACATGACTTCCGGTCCCTGTTGTGATGGACAGCTTCATTGTGACAGGAGTGTTGATTTGGTGTGTAGGGTATGACAGATACAAAGCACTGAACGCACACACCCACTGAGATACACATGCAAACACACACGCGCACACATGCACACAGACACACACACGCAAAACCACACAGAGACAGACACACACTCACAAACACACGCACACAGAGAGAGAGAGAGAGAGAGAGAGAGAGAGAGAGAGAGAGAGAGACACACACACACACACAGACACACACACACACACACACACACACACACACACACACACACACACACACACACACACACACACACACACACACACACACACACACACACACACACACACACACACACACACATACGTTCACACAGACACTGGACTGAGGTGCCTAGACTTGTAACTGACTTGTTTGACCTTTCTCTGTGCAGGTGGCGTGACCACATTCGTAGCGCTGTACGACTATGAGTCTCGCACAGCCTCAGATCTGTCCTTCAGGAAGGGAGAAAGACTCCAGATTGTCAACAACACGTAAGGATGCACCACACACACACACTCGCATACACACACGCGCATACATAAATATACACACACACACACACACACACACACACACACACACACACACACACACACACACACACACACACACAGACACACACACACACACACACACACACATACGAATGCCAGCACACACACGCCAGCACATGCACACAGACACAAACACACATATACATGCCAATACACACACACACACACACACACACACACACACACACACACACACACACACACACACACACACACACACACACACACACACACACACACACACACACACACACACACACACACACACACACACACACACACACAGGGAGGGGGCTTTCAGAAGGGAACATATTTTGTTGGCAGCTGTGCCCCTAAACTGGATGCCAGCCTTTTACGGTGAAAGCAGCTGCCATAGGAACCCACTCTCATGCCACATATTTTGAGTGTGTGTGTGTGTGTGTGTGTGTGTGTGTGTGTGTGTGTGTGTGTGTGTGTGTGTGTGTGTGTGTGTGTGTGTGTGTGTGTGTGTGTGTGTGTGTGTGCATTTGTGCGTGCGTGCATTTGTGCGTGTGTGCATTTGTGCGTGCGTGCATGTTTATGTGTTTGAGTGCATATTCGTGTGTGTGTGTGTGTGTGTGTGTGTGTTAGGGGGGATGGCATATTTTAAAGGCGGCTTGTCCTCTGTCAGCAGTGATGCTTGCGCAGTACAGTACAGTGCCGTGCTGCCTCCTCCTAAATCTGGAGGCTGCAGGCTGCCCTACTCTCCTCACTCCCACTGCTGCACTCTACACTTCTAATGCCATGCAGCCCTGGCTTATACTCTTCTCTTCTCTTCTCTTCTCTTCTCTTCTCTTCTCTTCTCTTCTCTTCTCTTCTCTTCTCTTCTCTTCTCTTCTCTACTGTGCTTGTCTCATCTCCTCTCTTCTCTTCCTCTTCCTCTTCTTCTCTTCCTCCTGTTCTCTACTTTTCCTCCCTTTCCTCAGTTGAATATCCTCCTCTCCTCTCCTCTCCTCTCCTCTCAACTCATCTCCTCTCCTCTCCTTTTCCTCTCCTCTCCTCTCCTCTCCTCTACTCTACTCTCCTCATCTCTCCTCTCCTCTCCTCTCCTCTCCTCTCCTCTCCTCTCCCTCTCCTTCTTCTCTCCCCCTTTCCTAGTTACCCATCCCGCTGTTTTCCCCTCCTCTTTCCTAGTGTGAATCCCCCTCTCTCCCCACTCCTTTCTCCCCGAGCAATGCAAAGCCAGCGTGTAGCATGAAAACATGTTGCTTCCGCTACCCTTCAGGGTTCAGGGTGCCTTTAATATGTATAGTAACACACACACACACACACACACACACACACACACACACACACACACACACACACACACACACACACACACACACACACACACACACACACACACACACACACACACACACACACACACAGATCAATATGGAGGCACTGGAGCAGAAGCACTCTGACACACTCAGACATAAATATCAAATATGCATGCACACCCTCTTGTTTAAATTTCCCTTGAATATTTTGGGGGGTTACTGTATGTTCTTGCATGATCCCTTAAAGTGTGTGTGTGTGTGTGTGTGTGTGTGTGTGTGTGTGTGTGTGTGTGTGTGTGTGTGTGTGTGTGTGTGTGTGTGTGTGTGTGTGTGTGTGTGTGTGTGTGTGTGTGTGTGTGTGTGTGTGCGTGTTGGTGTGTTCGTGTGCATGTGTTTTTGCTTTGCCACTGTGCTTGCTGTTGAATTTAGTCTGTATTGTCAGTTATTTTTATTTCATCTTCTATTGTTACAGTTTTTCTCGATTGCTTCCACACAAGTGCTGGTACTTCACACACAATTCTCGGAACATTTATCATTTCCCAACTCCCCTAACCAATGTCATTGAACAGTCACTAAGCACAATTCTTTCTTTGCACTCACATTTCAGTTTTAAAACACACTCTTTTCAAAACCACTGCACACAATTCTCTGGATTACATACAATTTTCATGAAGAAAATCCCTGGTTGTCGCATTGAACACACTGTCATTCAAAATACTAAAATCAACTGCCATACTATGTTCACTTCCTCATCACATGGGCAAACTCTCTTCATACCGGTTTACAATCTGAAATCATCACCCCATAAGGACACACAGTGCATGTGATATTGATGAAAACATGAGTGGATGCAGTGAGAAAACACATTTGTTTAGTTTTTGAACTTCAAAATATGTTATACAAGAGATCACTTTCATGTGGCTACCCAATATTTTGCAATAAGTTAGTGCAATTTTTTTAAATGTCAGAAAAATATGTCACACAAAAATGTTTGCCACACATCTGTGTACTCTGAGTCTAAAAACAACATTTCAGTATTTTACTACAGAAAAATACCCTCTTAAGTAAGTAGAACAGTGAAGAAAATAAGTTTCTACTGTGTGTCAAGTTGAGTATAGAGTTTTACCTTTTGCATCTTAGTGTTCAATGGTTCACATAAGAGTGTATTAAAATGACTGCTTGTGTGTGTCATTTGAGAACGAAATTGCCTTTTTTTTCAGAATAGAGTTCATTGTTTCGAGACAAGACGTGCATTTTTCAGGGGTAGTGGATAGTTTTGCCCATTGTGCCGTGCAATACTAGAACGCAGTAACTCAAAATGGTCGAATTTTTTTTTAAATCGGAAATCGGTTCTAAACTACCTCATTTGTCTTGTGTCCAAAAATGGTGGTCCAACACCGTTCCGTTTTGGAGAAAACTCATTTTGAAAGTGCAAAAATGACCCAAAAAAGGTTAAACAAAAACGCTGTAAATCGGCGAGTTACTGCTACACGTTCCAATGGGACTGGTTTGGGAGTAGACAGTAATACAAGCTAAGAACGCAGTAACTCCTGCAGTAACTCCATTTTGTGGCAGTAATACCAGCCAAGAATAGCCTAGAAATCTAGACGCCCCTAGCGACCGCAAATTGAATTTGCTCCCGGGGGCAGTCTAGCGGACCCCGGTCGTTTTGCGAGGCTGAAAGTTATCCGATGACAGGGCCAATCAAATCGCGAGGGGGGCCGGGCTACCTAGTAAACAGGAAACTTTCTAAGAAGAAGCATGGTGTCCGTCCGTGCTACGTACAGCACGAAAGTGTTTACTTAATTTAAAAAGCCTGGATGATAATACATTTCGTGGCTGACATGGATTGATGTAATAATACACCATGAACTTATGGGGCGCAAATAGATCTCAACACATTACCATTTGATCATTCGATGTTTTAAACTAGCTCGGTAAGCTAAGTTGAGCATTTTACAGAACCAGATAGTCACACGTTATTATCAGACCACTACTGTAGGTGTAGAATGAAATTGCTGCCCCAATTTCTAACAAGACACATGCAATTAAAAACGAGACATTTGGGAGCTTTGGAAGTCTTTGAGTAGCTTACTAAATAGATGGGAATGACACCGGGTCTACCAAGCTAGTGGCTAGCTAACCTGTCGTCAACAACACAGGACCTAGTATCCAGGTTAGGGTTAGTCTTAGAAAAAAAAACTAGGGTTAGAAACAAAAAACTAACATCAAAAAGATAACTAGCTCCGTTATATGGCGGTGGGATCGATAGTCTGGCTAGTGGGAGCGAGCTGACCGGGGAGCGTCCTGCGCTGGGAGCGACAATCCGGGAAAGTTATGGGTAGCTGGCTAGCCAACGCCGAACATGCCATGTTGACAACAATCATAAATATAACCATTTAACAAGCCCCAAATTGCTCGACATTTTGCTGATTGATCAAGGAGGGTCATGTGGTTGAAAACGAGGCATTTTTGAACTGTATAAGTGAAAACACGATTTATTAGGAAACTTGTTTGTGGCTGTGGTCATCACACGAATTCACTGCTACGACGGCTGGAAGTTGCCGCTACAAATAGGCCCTCGCTAGTGGGCTAACCTGTCGTCAATAGCAGAGCTAGGTATCCAGCCTTGTATTATATGCCTGCCGCAAATTCTAATAAGATCCATGTCATTAAAAACGAGACATTTGGGAGCTTTGAAAGTCTGTAAGTCGCTTACTAAATAGATGGGAATGACACCTGGTCTACCGACCTAGCGGCTAGCCATGTATTAGTTATGGGTATACAGCTAGCTAGCGAACACCGAACATGCCATGTTGACAACAATCATAAATATAACCATTTAACAAGCCCCAAATTGCTCGACATTTCGCTGATTGATCAAGGAGGGCCATGTGGTTGAAAACGATGCATTTTTGAACTGTATAAGTGAATACAAGATTTATTAGGAAACTTGTTTGTGGCTGTGGTCATCACACGAATTCACTGCTACGACGGCTCGAAATTGCCGCTTCAACTACAAAGGGGCGTGTCGCGTGTACGAGACAGATGTGACGTTACACAGAAGTGTGTGGGGATTGGTTGTTTACCATCCAATTGCGTGACGTTGAGTGCTGAAGCAACCGTTTATCCCGCCCACACTGCTGCCCAGCTCTCCTAGACCCTGGTACAGCTTTTTGCTGTACGGGTCTGGCTGCGCTAGGCTAAGCCAAGAACGCAGTAACTCTGTTTTTTGTGTCAAAAAGACACATAAATGTTGTTTTTTTGGGGGGTTTTTTGTGTGCATTAAATTTCTATCCTAAACAAGCATTACCAGGAAGTGTCACCACCAATTTACCGACAACACAGTTATCGCGCCATATGGAAAACTTTGAAGCCTTTTTTCTCAGTTTGCCGTTTTCAGAGTTACTGCGTTCTAAGATTGTAGGGCAGCATTGTGTGTGAGTTTTGGGGACTTGTGTTTAGAGTTTCGAGAATTCGAGAACTCATTCTGAAAATTGTGGGTAAGCAATTGACAAAAACTGTAACATCATCATGGCCAGTGATTGAAATGCAGGACGCAGGTAGCATGAATGAAATAACATCCCCATTGACATCCTAAAAGGAACCATTGTCACTGACGGGAAAATTGCACAGATACACGCCCACACACTTTGTGGTGGTGGTGTGTGTGTGTGTGTGTGTGTGTGTGTGTGTGTGTGTGTGTGTGTGTGTGTGTGTGTGTGTGTGTGTGTGTGTGTGTGTGTGTGTGTGTGTGTGTGTGTGTGTGCGCGCACGAGCACGTATGCATGCAGTGTGTGTGTGTGAGAGAGAGAGAGAGTGTGTTCGCGTGTGCATGAGTGCATGCTTATTAGGGCTGCACGATTATGGAAAAAATGATAATCACGATTATTTGGGTCAAAAATCGTAATCACGATTATTAATCACGATAATTTTTGCTGAATTTTTTAAAAATTATAACAAAATGAAATATAACAAAGAAAGAATTATATACAGGATGAGCAAAATAAAATGAATTGTAATAATTATGTAAAAGGCAATAGCATGAAACTTACATGGTCAGATTTCTGGCCAGAAACACCAGTCTTGCTTCAAGGACGCTCTCAAAGGTAGGTCACTGTTGCCACAATTAAATCCCGACTGAAATCCGATTGAAATCCCGATTTGGATATCACAATTATATCACGATTTTCGATTATTTTCGATTAATTGTGCAGCCCTAATGCTTATTATTGGATATTAGTACGAGCGTGTGTGCCTTTACATCTGTGATATTACCAATCAGTAGCTTGAGCACAGCGTGGGTGTGTGTAGGCCAGTTGTGTGTATGCGTGGGAGGGGAGACTGTTGGGGCTATACAGCGCTCGTTTCTCTGTTCTAGTTCTGGAGCTGTCTCTGTGTGTGTGTGTGTGTGTGTGCTACGTCTGCTCCTTCGGACACCTATTGACTTTTACCTCGTTTCCCTCCTGCCTACCCTTCATCAATGTCTCTCAATATCTCTCCCTCTCTCCCTCTCTCTCTCTGTTTTCCCCCTTCTTTTTCACTGCTCCTCTTCATGCGCTCATAACTATGCAGGAGAAAGATGAACTACAGGTTGGTAAAGATGTTCTTGTTGCTCTTTCTGCCCTTTCCATCCACGTGTGTGTGTGTGTGTGCGTGTGTGTGTGTGTGTGTGTGTGTGTGTGTGTGTGTGTGTGCGTGTGTGTGTGCGTGTGTGTGTGTGTGTGTGTGTGTGTGTGTGTGTGTGTGTGTGTGTGTGTGTGTGTGTGTGTGTGTCTGTCCGTGTGTGTGCATGTGTGCGCGTGTGCGTGTGTGTACACTTGCTTACCGCCTTGCATCCTCCATTACAGTACCCTTGTCATCCACTTGAATGAACCTCCTCCACCATCCCCCCCTCACCCCCCCCCCCCCCCCTTCAACCCTAGTAGCAGCATCAGCCTCCTTCTTAAAGCACATCACCCCACTCCACCCCACCCCACCCCACCCATCGCCCTCATCCCCTCATCCAGCTGTATGCTCAGTCTCCTGGGATGCCCTTTGATTCATCCTCCTAGTAGTGCATTGTGTCAGGGAAGCAGACAAGGGGTTGGGGCAAGCTGGTCAGTTATCCCAGGCCCAGAGAGAGAGGGGGCCCACTGCAATCTCATGACATAGTATGTATTGGGTCGGAGGGGGGCTGTTTTCAAATGGCTTCGTCTCAGCAAGGGCGCAGCCAAAGCTGTCAGCGCAGCGTCCCTGCATAGTGTAGTAGTTTGGTGTAGTAAACTCATTGTCCTCCTCCCGGTCCAGTCCATTTCTGTGAAGGCATACAGTGGCATAGTGGAAGCTTTTTAAGTAGGAGATGGCATGGCGCCATGCCTGGATGGCACTCCGCTCCTCTCCGCTCTTCTCCTCATGTATAATTTAGGAGCATGTATGAGTAGCGTCCATTATTTATGACTGTAGGGAGGGAGGGGAGGGCGATGGATGCACTCATAAACAGTGCCGCGCCAGATCTCATCTTCAAATTCACACCACCCGGGCCTTTGATATTCAACCCATTTCGTTTACCCCCGGACCCCTGCAATGGTACAGTAATTTGCTGTTGTAGGCTGTTATCGTTACTGTGTCGATGAACGAACGGGGCTGAACAAAGTAGACTGTAATTTTCACAGTACTGCACGATTGGCTAAATAATTGTGAAAATCATTTCAATACCAATGTTGGTAGCAATTATTATGGGTCATAAACTTGCTTGTGTCAGTAAATAGCTTCTGAACATTCCTCCTAAATGAGACAAAGGTCCCATGGCGAGATTTCATTCAACTATAAAAATGATTCATTGCAACCAAGCAATAGAAAAATTGGTCTGCCTTACAGAAGCATTAGCATCAGGGGAAGTTCCTAAAGCAGTTACAGTATAACCGTTGGTGCAGTTTGTGGAGCCTCGTGTGTCTTACCTTACTGAAAACTGCCCAAACACACAGGAAGAGGAACACTGGCCTGTTTCAGCTCTGTGACTCAGAATCATCCAGGTCTGCAGCTCACAAACCACTAATTTGACCACAAAAAAAATCCACAGCGGCACACCATACTGAAGAGGTGAAAGGTCATGAAGAGGCAACCCCTCCTCGCCATTTTTCCTCACCCCTGATGCCACCAGGGGCCGCTTCTGAGCGCCCAAATTCAGTGTGACTATCTATGACTTATGCTAGACCCAGCCACTATGGACCTTATGCCTCTAAGAATCCTGGTCCCAACCTACGTGGACCTTATGACTCTACAATCTCTATCTATCTCTTCTTCCTCTGCCTTCTTGCTATTTCTGCCTCTCCTCTCTACCTCTCCTTTTAAATCCATCTCTAACAATGTTTTTTTTCCATTTGTTAAGCACTTTGAGTTGCATGCCTTGTATGAAAAAGTGCTATACAAATACAATTATTATTATTACTATTATTATTATTATTATTCCTCCCAGTCTTCATTCATTTGCATTTTCCATCCTTGAGCATGTCAATAGATAGAGATTCACAGAATGGATTGAAGGTGGTAATGTATGTGAATTTGTTACTGACGTGTGCATTTTTTTGTGCTGTTTTGTGTTGTTTTCCACAGGGAAGGGGACTGGTGGCTGGCGCGCTCGTTTGCCTCCGGGGAGAGCGGCTATATCCCCAGCAACTACGTGGCGCCGTCCGACTCCATCCAGGCAGAAGAGTAAATACACAGCCCTCTAGTGCAGCATTACCACCTCTCTCTGGATATCTGTCATTCTAGAGCGTTCTGTCTATCATTCTAGAGCATTTTTATATCGTATTAGTGCTTTTTAAAATTATTTTAGAACTATCTATCACTCTAGAGATGTCTTAATCATTCTATTGCTTTCCATCTATCATTCTTGAGAATTCTTTTCTATATATTTTTTTCCATCTATAATTTGAGACCTTACTCACCTTGTACTGTATGTCTCTCACCTGTTCATCTGTCTTCAGAATTTGTGTTTTTACTTTTTTGCACTTTCATATTTCATTCTCCCTAATTCTGCCTTTCTAGTACTCCCTCTCTCCTCTGTTCATCTGTCTTCAGAATCTGTGCCTTTCTTGCTGTTAATGTCTCAAACCCAGATGGGTGACCTCTCCCTTACTGCACTCTCTTTGCACTTTCTGTGTTAGCTAGCTTGCATTATTTCGGTTCACAGTTTCACTTTGTGATTTTTTTTCTTTAATCTTTAATGTCAGTGCATTAGTCTCTGGGCAAATGTTCTTGATGTTCTCTTCATGGAAAAACATGTCTTCACAAACAGTATCTTCACTAAAACTCTTTGTGATGAGATGTTTCAGATAACCCCATATTACACACAGAACAAAACTCGGTAACACTTTACTTAAAGCCCACATTATAAGCGCATTCATAACAAATTATAACGCCCATTATAATTACTTATAATGTATTATGACACTACAGCCATAATGCTTCATGATGCTTTATATTATCAGTTATGAATAACCGTGATAATCTATCTTATAATGCTTTATAAATCCAAGGGTGTCATGAGTGCTCATGACTGGCTATAAACTACAGTCTGTCTGATGGGGCTTATAGTACATTATGAGCACCTATACCCCTCTATGCACAGACCTGGATGATAAACTGTCATAAGGGCTCATAAGATGCTATAATGCTTCATGTGAGTTCATAAGGGGTCAATGTGTGGTCTAAGTAAAGTGAAGTTCATATGGATGCATCTATAATGCACTGTATAATACACATCTATAATGCATCGTTATGTACTATACGCCCCATCAGGCAGCCTGTAGTTTATATCCAGTCACGAGCACTCATAACACCCTTGGATTTATAAAGCATTATAAGATAGATTCATGGTTATTCATAACTGTTAATATAAAGCATCATGAAACATCATGGGTGTAGTCATAATCCTTTGTAAGTAATTATAATGTGCATTATAATTTGTTATAAATGCGCTCATAATGCGCTATAGATATGGGCTTCATAGAAAGTGTTACCCAAAACTCTATTCATGATGGCATGACGATGGATTGATGGTCTACACAAGCCCAGGCATTGCATCTACTCTGTGTTGTTTCAAAACAGTAATAATCTTCAATCTTCAGTTGTTTGCCATTACATAATATGGATATGTGCTTCATGGTTTAATATTTAACAGGATATAAAATGTTGCCTAATTATATAACGACCCCATCCTTTACAATGGTGATTTTTCATGGGAAAACATCAAAGACACATGTATCTTAGGATAAATATTGGTTTATACAAGTGTTTTTGTATGTGCGTGTGTCTGTGTCTGATTCAGAGCCATACGTATGATGTGTGACTACTGTAAAAGTGTGTGTGAGTGTGGCTAAGGTGTGTTGTGCAGAATGAAAATGTCAACCTCTGTTTCAGTTCCTGCTCTGCTCCTCATTGCTTTTCCTGTAGACCTTCCTAACACAGGCCAGTGAACATCTCCTTTCCTGGTCCATCCATAACACTCAGCTCTAAATCTTGTGTTCAATCTTCAATGTCTCAGCAAATAATCCAGGAATGAAGCAAAGAGAGAGCAGAAGTCATGTATATCTGCACTCTTAAAGCTAGTAGAACAAAACTCATTCGTATGTATTCTTCAGTCTAGAGTAGAAGTCATTCATATGTATTCTTAAACCTAGATCATAACTCATTCATATTCTTGAAACACATATGTATTCTTAAACATAGAGTACAAGTCAGTCATACAGTATGTGTTCTTAAACCTAGGTCATAACTCATTCACAGATCTTGAGCCTAGAACACAACTCATTCATTTGTATTGTTATGCCTAGAGCACAACTCATTCATATGCATTCTTAAGCCTAGAGCACAACTCATTTATGTGGAGTCTATTTTGGGCCCTATATATAGGCCTACATAAGAACTGAATGAGTGAGTGATACATGCCAGGCACACATTTGACGACAGGAAGTAGTGGCCAGCTTGGTGCCCAGGGATGTAGTGGTCGGACGCCTTCCTCAATCAAACCACCTTACTCATGATGTTCAACAACGTCCCCAAGTCACATTTTCCATGCTGCTGGGAAATGAAACAGGCCAAGCCATCCCTTTGCCACCAGTTCAGGGCGCCGGCCAGTACAAAACAGCTCACTGAAGATACACAGGGCAACTTTTTGAGAAATGTTTCTGGGCAGTGGCACTATAAGATTTGTTTTTTCACTGTAACACTTTCATCAAGGGAATCTGGAGGGATTTAAAAAAAAAAAAAACTTTTTCCACTAATTGATCCATCGGAAAAATTAGAAGCCCATTATCTTGTTGCTTAGCAGCATTGCTTGAAAAGCTGCCCTGTGTGTTGTCTTAGGTTCTGAGAACAAAAACCCTCTTCACTTTAACTAATACAGCCCAAAAATAACAAGTCAAGTCAACTTTATATATTTGTATTCAGTAGCGCATTTCATATGGTATACATAGACACAGGCATAGACACAGTGTGCCTTTAGGGAAGAGATGAGCTGGCCTCTGTTCTGAAGTGTCTGTGTAGCAAGTGTTGTCTGGTGTATGTGTGTGACATAGTACTGCACTGTATGTGCTTTTTCTTCCTACTCTCCTTCCCAATCCTCTCTTCCCTATCCCTGACACACACACACACACACACACACACACACACACACACACACACACACACACACACACACACACACACACACACACACACACACACACACACACACACACACACACACACACACACACACACACACACACGACACACACAAGACACATACACACACGACACACACAACACACACACACGCTCGCTCGCTCTTTATCTGACTGCACTCTTCACCTTGTCTCACCAGTCTTCTCAGAATGTCTCTGGACAAGAGGTAAGACTGCTGCTTGCTTGGAGCTCACCTCTCTACTGCACTGCACTTGTCTGCCACCCACCACACCGTTCTGTACAGCTTTCTGCTTTTTGGACATCTCTGAATGCCTTGCATGTCCCTATCTCCCTCTCTTTTTCTCTATCTGTCTTTATTTCTTCCCCTCTCTTCTTTTTTCTCTCCTTCCCCTTTGACATCTTTCTCACCCACACAGACACGCCGTTATGGAAAGTGTTCACAGTGTTCTGAGACGTGTTGTTCCTCCTCTTCTGTCTGTCTGTCTGCCAGGTGGTACTTTGGGAAGATCACACGCAGGGACTCCGAGAGGCTCCTGCTCAACCTGGAGAACCGTAGAGGAACCTTCCTCGTGCGCGAGAGCGAAACCACCAAGGGTGAGTACTACAGCAGAGAGGACTGATAAGAAGGAGACGGTTCATAAGGAAATTCTTCCGGAATCAATTATGACGCCGTAAGGTTCTAAGCTGCAGTTACTATGTGGCTGCCATGTCCCTTTAGGAGACTTACAAGGCTTAGCATGAATGAACGGAGTTCAATGGAAAGTCATGCTAATTTAAGAGACTGGACTTGATCCCACTTGGTTGCATTGGTGGCACGTGGTATGCTTTATCTTGGTTTCCATATTGACTACAGTGCATTTGATCTCCACATCTATTCATCCGGACCACTCTCTTTGTCTATTGCACACAAATCATCTCTTTGCACGCACGCACACACTCACAAAGACACAAAGACACAAAGGCATGCACGCACGCACACACACACACACACACACACACACACACACACACACACACACACACACACACACACACACACACACACACACACACACACACACACACACACACACACACACACACACACACACACACACACACAGTATGCACTTATGAAGAGCAAATGTATAATTCAAATGTATTTATTTGTGCAGCTGATTTTGAATCATAGTTGTACACAACTGCATAAAGCCTATAGTACAGTACATCACATAGACCAGTGGTTCCCAACCTTTTTCTTAAGGGACCCATGTTTTTTCTATTGTAAGCTTTGGTGACCCAACCACGCGAGCGCCCGCACGAGACGGAGTCACAAGATGCCCTCCGTTTCCTGCGAAAACTTATTTTAGTTATTTTAT
The DNA here is from genome assembly GCF_034702125.1 of Engraulis encrasicolus. NCBI lineage: Eukaryota > Metazoa > Chordata > Actinopteri > Clupeiformes > Engraulidae > Engraulis > Engraulis encrasicolus. The sequence continues at coordinate 52,376,076 of NC_085866.1, forward strand.
TCCTCAATTCGTCTTTGGTCAATGTTTAATGTAGCACTTTCAATTAGTTGCGTCTATGCATTTATTAGTTAAATGCTTTGTCTTTTATTCAACATGGGCTATATATATTTAAAACGAAACCCCTTAAAATCAAGAGGGCTCAGCGACCCCCTGTGGATCTTTGGCGACCCATAAGGGGGGTCCCGACCCATAGGTTGGGAACCACTGTTATAGAGTATTCACACTGTGCCCTCTGCCTCAGAAAATCACAGCCATAACACACTAGCTGGGCTTTAAGTGTTTATCCCAATTAGAAACAGAATAACTTCTCATTCAGAACAAAAATACACCTTGATCGGAAAATAAAACGGTCTGATCCGATTAGCGGTCTGATCCGCTCTCCCTCAGGATATCAGTATTGGATCACTAAAAAGAACACAAAACAACTGACTGGCTCCAAATAGTGCCATTGAACTCTAGTCTTATTCTTGTTTTCTTGTATGGGCTTAGATTATTTGGAAAATGTGTTGTTTCAAATGTTACTTATTACTATATTACTTGTTCCAGTATGTAATTGGTCTTGTCTTACACTCTAATGTACCATATGTCCTGTTAATGTCAGTCCTGCATCCAGTATATCTATGTGCACTGGACAAAGAAAAAACACAATTTTGTCACCTGCTGTGCATATGAGGAAACATCTGGGTTATGTATATAACCCCAGTTCCCTGAGAAGGGACCAGACCTATTACTCATGGGACATGATCGACCTTGGTTGATCCACGAAGCATTTTTTTATATCTTTAATCAAGCCGAATGGCAGATGGCTGTGTCAGTCAAGCTAGGGTTGGCCCACCGGCGGCTATTACTGCACTGACGCCCATCTCACTTCCTCTTTCGCTGCTGAGCCCCTCAGCAGAGACGCCGTGTGCTCAACCTAGTAATAGGTCTGGTCCCTTCTCAGGGAACTGGGGTTATATACATAACCCAGATGTTCCCTATCGCAGGAACTGCGACCTATTACTCATGGGACCGCCTCCAATCCCGCACACGACGTGGCTATGCAGAGGGCACCATTCGGAATACGGTGCAGTGAGGGCCCCGCAACTTCCCAGGGCAGGGCCCCACCACCACCAGAACCACACACACAGTATGCCAACGCCCAGCTATAGGGGAGCGACAGGTAGTGGTGCGACTACACAGAGGCCAAACCTCCCCGTTGCAGCAGTTAACACAGCCCGTGGGGCAGAGGGTCAGCCACCTCCCACATGAAGAATCAAACAAAAGAGTGGAGAAACTCCACCCTGTCGCCCTCCATATGTCAAACACACATCCATCTGTATATGGGCCAAGACAACGACACCCCCCTCGTAGAGTGTGCACACAGACCCACTGGGGGTGCCAAAGGAGTCCTCTGTAGACAAATTCAGTAGCCTCCACCCATACGCGGCTGGAGCTCTGGAGCTGGGGCTGGGGCAGGTAGAGACCCAGTCTCTTTTTGGAGAAGTCAATGAGCAGGGCTTGACTCCACGGCGAGTCGGACAGGACTGGAGCCCAGGTCGAGCGAGCCCTAGGCCTGGCTGGAGCTCTGAAGCTGAAGCTGGGGCCAACCAAATATGCCAACTTAGGCCTGAAGTGGGCCTTACCTCCCGAGGCTGCCTCATGACAAACACATAGCAGAGTGCAGCACCTAAACCCTGTGTGCCATCCAAACACAAGCGGAGGGCACGCACAGGGCAAAGCTCATGTAAATAAACCCCCAAGAACAACCCAATGGGGGGGAGTGAAGAGACCAGCTAAACAAGGAGCTGACATTAGGCATAAGGCTGTGTCCACTGCGGGGTGGGAAAGCCACATTCTGGCGTAACACCACCGCACCATCCTCCGCAGAGAAGCGCGGGCAGGCCGGATGTACCAACAGCGCATGTACAGTATGTCACTGAGGCGCTAGGCCAAGGGACAACTCATCACCAACAATACTGTCTCACATGCCAATTTTTATTCTTTTATTTATTTATTAATTTTATTTTCAATGGCTGAGTTAGGCCTGCAGTGCCGTCATCATCAAAGAGGGCGGTACAGAGGTAACAGGGAATGAGTGGCAGAGAGAGAGACAGGGGAGGAGCAACAAACTGACCCAGGTCGGTAAAACGTAAGAGTGCTCAACCATGTAGGACATGGTAGGGCCCAATAATTATGTTTGAGGGAAAGCAGCTTGACACATGCTGACGAGAGAAGCCCAAACTGGGGGTCCACTCGTGCCCGTAGAATTTTCAGCAGGCCCCATGCCGACAAAGGCCCGGGTGGGGCACGCCATATGCCCATCATGACACGTGTCACCAGGGGATGCGAACACAGAGGTGCACACCCAAACCCAGAATGACATGTTGAGACTGCCGCCACATACAGTGTAATTGTCAAGGCTGCCATCGCTTGGTCCAAAAGATGCCGGGGAAAGCCAAGAGTGCCGGCAACAGGACACTAAAAGGAGTCGGGCCCCAGGTAGCGCATCACACCAACAAACATGTCACGCCAGCGCAGAAAGCAGGAGGGCAGACAGAGCCCTGGAATTCTGGAGAGCCCCTGCCACCTCACCAGACAGGCCGACATCCGATAGTTACAGCCTCTCCGAGGCCAGGCCACTTGCTGACCGTGGCCATGCTATCTCCCTGTCGACCAGCCTCAGTAGGTCCTAGCACAGTGGGATCACCTATGGCGGGCCCACTGCCAAACAGCAGAAATCGAGAAAGCATGACTGGGCAGCTCCAGCTGGAGCCACCAGAATACACATAATCCTCATGCACCCTGGCCAGGAGCAAAGGGAGAAGGACAGTTGGGGAAACCATAAAGTGTCCCAAGGTCCAGGGCTATGCCAAGGCAGCCACTCCCCAGGGACGATTATCCCCCTGGGAAAGCTCACAAAGGGCAATGCACAGTTAGCCATATCACAAACGGGTCGATGTTGGCCCTGCCAACTGAGATCAGAATGCTCTCCCCCACCTTTGTACGCAGAAGCCATGCTGCTGCATGAAGGTAGCCCCTGAAAGCAATGCCACATAGAACAGGAGCAGGGAATGTACTCCATCGTGCACGGTGATGCATGCCAGTGATGTTCAACCTATGGGCCGGGGCCCATTGGGGGCCCTGAAGGTGTACCAAGTGGGCCTTGAAATAATATTCCAAAAACCACCATCACATTATGGTGTGTGTTGCTGCTGATTTATGTGAGTTTTATTTGTATTCGGGTCCGAGGTGGGCCCCGAACCTTTGTGACAATTTCGAGTGGGCCCCAAGTTGGGAAAGGTTGGGAACCCCTGATGCATGTAATCGCCAAAGTGTCGTCTGATCCAACCTACACAGGAAGGGGCGAAAGCCTAGCAGCACTGTGAGGAGCCCAAACACCTTGACATGTAGTTTGGCTTGGCTGGCGGGCCAAAAGCCATTGACCACCATGCTGTGACCGATCCGTGGTGGATGCATAAGGTGCCATGGTTAACCGGCCCCCCAACACACTGACAAGCACTCAGGGGTCTACCAAACCCCTGTGCCTGTCCCTGCTTGGGTAGAAATACTGAGAAGTGCGTCAGACCCGAAAAAGCCCCAGTCACAATAAGCACATTGGCAAGGGCACCACTGCCGCGCCAAGCATGCCCAATAACTACAGGGACAACTGTGTTGTCCCCGGCCAACCCAGGGAGAACAGGCTGAGTGACATCAGTAAACTGTTCATGCACTCCAGGTACAGTAGGGAATGCGGGCCCTTAGAAATAGGGGCGAGTCAGACTGAGGAATACAACCGGCTGGGCCAGGAGAAGAAACCTCTGAATGACTCATAATAATAAGTAATATTATGATTAGCTCGGCCATCATAATAATAATAATTGTTATCATTATATTATTATTATTGGTATTACCATTCTTGTAATTATTATTATCATTAATAATAATAATAAATCCCGACCTCTCCCAATGGGTCAATGATGGCATAAAGAGAGGTGGACGGTCTGGGCTGTAACACCGCTATAACAGGCAATACCAAGCACGTGAACACGCACGAGAGAGAGAGCGAGCGAGCGCGCCGAGCTCCACTCCAAAGCATGACTAGAACTCCTAGGATGCAAACGCAGAAAGACCTGTGTCTGACATGGTTGGGTATATATGTGAAATGGGCAGACGTCAGATCCATAATGACGACCCAGTCATTAATTGGCAAGTACACTCGACGAAAATGCGCATGTGGAGTGGACACAGAACAGAGCAGTCCCCGATGCAAGACCACAAGGCAAGACAGAGGCTGGCGTGAAAACCCATGTGCGTGAATGACAGCAAAATAGGCAGCTGGCATAAAGTAGCCCCCGTTGCGCAGCCACCAGACATCTGGAGAGCGCACACGGAGACGGGGCGAACCCAATTACGCACGCATTGCCATTGAACCAGTACAGAATGTAAGGCCCCAGTGTCAATGCAAAACGCAGGAATATCCTGCGTCGGACAAGAACAGACATAGTGCGCCAGGCAGACGTCAGTATCAAGAAATATAATACAACACAGAACCGGGCGAATGCACCCGACAAAACGATGTGGAGTGAGCATTCTACATTCCCGAGATTTCAGTCACTTTATTTACCCTCAGAGGGAAAACAAGTATAACTTTACCCGGTATGCCGTAAATTGAGGCTCGGGCACCAGCTTTCGGTCGTGTTAACAATTGTAAATAGTATTGCTAGCCAGTAGTCGAAGCAAAACCATTGCGCGCTCCCGCGCGTCGTTATCTGCCTGGCCAAGCTGTGTATGAAGCCCGTCCAGTGGGCGCAAGAGCCAGACACGGAGATAAGCGCGCGAACAGTGCGCGCCTCGTCTCGTGGCTGTACACAAAACGCAGGGAGTTCTCCCCTGTGCCAACCCCATAACAGTAGCACGACCCTCCTTATAGCAGAATGAGAGCGCGTTATAAGTCTGGTTTCCCGTTGCAGAGGCCCACGAGAGCGCTGCGAGGGTTACTTTTACTTTATTTAAATTAATTAATTAATTCAGACCTGTGCCAAGGTGAAGCGCTGCGTCTCCACTCCCTTTATAGCCGAGATTAGGGAGGGAGAAATGTTTGGATGTCCTGCACAGAGGCTCCTCAGAGCGGCAGTGCAAGATAGGTAGCCTACCTTTAAGGCATTCACAGATAGTCGTGCAATCACAGACCGTACATGGGGGGAGAACAACATTTTATTTCACAACTGACCATCAGAAGGGACCGTGCAAACCATCAGTGTGCAAACAGATCAATTTGTTTATTTGATGTGTACATGACATGTGTTCGGGCAACATTGGGCGAACCAGGTGCTTACGTGAACATACAGTGGGTCACAAGTGTGTGGCACTGGGTGTGTCCTTACGGTGTACTACGGGGACCATGGGACAAAACGTGCCAGTGATCCCACATACAGTGGAGGTCGGCGTAATCCAGCTTGTTGGTAGACGTCCCCTGCGACAAAGCCCCGGGCTGCTACTCACAGGGCTAGCATAGGTCCGAGTCTAATCGGCCTACGAGCCCAACTTACCTGTGTCAACACTTCCATGCGCCCAGTAGGCTACAAGCAGTCAAATCACCCGTCAGAGCCATGCTACAGGGCGGGGGAGAGGCTAAAAGCCTAACTGAGCTAGCAGCGCGCGCCATGGGCTAGAAGGGGGTACACAAGCCGGTCAGGGAGGGGTCGGAACTCAGGGGCTCGAGGAGCTAGCTGGCTAACCGGCAGGTTAACACGCTCGACTGGCCTAGCAGACGGGTAGAGACGGCGTCTGCATTGAGGATAATTCCGTTGCTGAGACGCTCTCTCAGCGTGCCTAGGGGAACGCAGACCAAACACGAAACAGGGTCCTTCCCTTTGGGAAAGCGGCTGTATCGTGTTCTCCCCTCAGGGAGGCGCGTGCGACCCAAGGCCCCCTCCATAGATGTTCGTATCTCGAGGACATCTGAAAATCCTGTAAATAAAAACATCTGAAACGACAGAGAAAACAAGTTAAGAATCGCGTGGGCACTCTTAGCTGGCGTACACCGGCTATTACGAGTAATACGCCACACGGAAATTCATTAACAAATAGCAACATTGTATATTTTAACAATGTCGTAACAGTGATACTTTACGTGGACCTTTCCCGGCGAAGCAAGAAAAGAGGAAGTGAGATGGGCGTCAGTGCAGTAATAGCCGCCGCCGGTGGGCGGACCCTAGCTTGACTGACACAGCCATCTGCCATTCGGCTTGATTAAAGATATAAAAAAATGCTTCGTGGATCAACCAAGGTCGATCATGTCCCATGAGTAATAGGTCGCAGTTCCTGCGATAGGGAACTGTCAATAAAGCCAACCTCACCTGATGAGTGCCATTTGACTCGGCCAGGTGAAGGGGGGGAGCAGTGATCGGGCACAAACTGTGTATGGCCCATCCCTCAATTTGTATGACCTATGCAGTATGCATATAAAGAAACTGACAAAAAAAGCTAACTTGACTTGAATTGTGACATTCTACTTAGCCCAGGTGCAAAGGGGGAAGCAAGGATCGGGTGCTACAGTAACTGTGTGCATTTGGCCCATCCCTGACGGAGCTTACAGCTTCGAGTCTTTATTATCACCTTTCAATGCAGAAGTGCTCCCATGAATTGAGGAACTGACCAGCTGACCACAGACTGAGGAAGCAGCCCTTTAGCCCCAATCTCTAAAGCTGAACGCTGAGCAAGGCCTGCCAGAGCAACACATTCACATGGTCTTGATTACAAGCACAGAGTCTCATGGACATACACTCTTTGGCACGTGTGTATGTGTGTGTGTGCGTGCGTGTGTGTGCGTATGTGTGTGTGTGTGTGTGTGTGTGTGTGTGTGTGTGTGTGTGTGTGTGTGTGTGTGTGTGTGTGTGTGTGTGTGTGTGTGTGTGTGTGTGTGCGTGCGTGTGTGTGTGTGTGTGTGTGTGTGTGTGTGTGTGTGTGTGTGTGTGTGTGTGTGTGTGTGTGTGTGTGTGTGTGTGTGTGTTGGGTGGGTGTGGGTGGGTGTGTTGGTGGTTGGGGTTATGTGATTGACTATGAGTAACACCCCCCACCCACCCACACATAAACAGTTAAATAGCCAAGGACAAGAAGGAGCAATGATATTTAAATCTGACCCCAAATGGCACAGTGTGTGTGTGCGTGTGCGTGTGTGCGCGCATATGCGTATGCGTGTGTGTGTGTGTGTGTGTGTGTGTGTGTGTGTGTGTGTGTGTGTGTGTGTGTGTGTGTGTGTGTGTGTGTGTGTGTGTGTGTGTGTGTGTGTGTGTGTGTGTGTGTGCTTTCGTCTGTGGTGAACCTGGTAGGGGGCTGGGTGGGATTGGGGTCTTTAGCTGCAGGGAAGAGGGAAGTAGGTCAGTATGTAGCCAAGACGACATGACCAAAGGCTATAAAGCTGTGTGTGTGCGCCCATGTGCGTCACTGTGTGTGTGTGTGTGTGTGTGTGTGTGTGTGTGTGTGTGTGTGTGTGTGTGTGTGTGTGTGTGTGTGTGTGTGTGTGTGTGTGTGTGTGTGTGTGTGTGCCCATGTGCGTCACTGTGTGTGTGTGTGTACTTCTGTGTGTTTTTGCCTCTGTACATGCGTCTGTGCGTGCCCGTGTGTGTGTGTGTGTGCCACTCTGTTGCGTTGCATCTGCTATGTGGTCACAACTGTATGGCTGCCCATGTGACTGGACAGGTGAACATAATGTATCGTCATAGTGCCACCTAGTGTTTGTAGGCTGTTATGGCATGCTGTGCTTCTGAAAGTGCCTGGATAGAATTGGCAAGGTTTCCCCAAGCACTTTGGCATTATGGCCTCTACAAACATATTTATTTTCAGAGCGATCATGCCATATTTCATATGAAACTGAGGCACATGGTCTTTCCAGTGTCAATATTTATGTGTCTGATTCTGCCTAACCCCCGATTCACCTCGACTAACAAGTGTTCTGCGGCAAACACTGTTTGGGTAACACCTGAGTCAAGCTCTTAGCAGCATTTGTGGTATCCCAGTCACTCCGTTTCGATCAATATTACTAGGCTGACAGACTTGTTGATGTTGGTACATATAAAAACTTGGGTGAACGCCGGTTCACGTCGGTATGCAAGCTTACAAAATCTTTTTTTTTGTAATATTTTTAGGGGTTTTTATGCCTTTATTTGATAGGACAGTCTGAGATGGTGACAGGAAGCAAGTGGGACAGAGAGACAGGGTGGGATCGGGAAATGACCCCGGCCGGACTCAAACCGGGATCCCCATGGGCATGCAAGCCCAAATAGTGAAAGCCCATTGGGAAACTCCAACTCCCATTGTCATTGTGACACAGCACTCCACAGCACACAAGTGAACACTGCACACTGCACACAACGAAATTGCATTTTATGCCTCACCCGTGCAAGGGGGCAGCCCTCAGTGGCGCCCCATGGGGAGCAGTGCGGCGGGACGGTACCATGCTCAGGGTACCTCAGTCATGGAGGAGGATGGGGGAGAGCACTGGTTGATTACTCCCCCCACCAGCCTGGCGGGTCGGGAGTCGAACCGGCAACCTCTGGGATGCAAGTCTGACGCCCTAACCGCTCACCCATGACTGCCCATGTCCAAATGTGGGGGGCTTAGCGCGCTGCGCCACAGCGCCCCCCAAGTTTACAAATTCTAACGGCTCTGTAAGACTGTGATTGTAAGACAAGACATTTAGACATTGTACTTGAAATTTTCCTTGACGTGTGTGTGTGTGTGTGTGTGTGTGTGTGTGTGTGTGTGTGTGTGTGTGTGTGTGTGTGTGTGTGTGTGTGTGTGTGTGTGTGTGTGTGTGTGTGTGTGTGTGTGTGTGTGTGTGTGCATGCGTGTGCATGTGTCTATCTGCAGGTGCCTACTGTCTGTCAGTGCTAGACTACGACAACACCAAAGGGCTGAATGTGAAGCACTACAAGATCAGGAAGCTGGACAGCGGCGGCTTCTACATCACCTCGCGCACCCAGTTCAGCACACTACAGCAGCTGGTCAACCACTACCGCAGTGAGTGGAGCTTTCTCTCCCTCTGTCTGTCTGTCTGCCTCTCTGTCTGTCTGTCTGTCTGTCTGTCTCTCTCGCTCTCTTTCTCGCTATCTACCTCCATTCCTGCCAACCACTACCGCAGTGAGTGGAGCTTTCTCTCCTTCTGTCTCTCTGTCTGTCTCTCTGTCTGTATGTCTGTCTGGTCAACCACTACCGCAGTGAATGGAGCTTTCTCTCCCTCTGTCTCTCTGTCTGTCTCTCTGTCTGTCTTTCTCTCTCTCTTTCTCGGTATCTACCCCTCCATTCCTGCCAACCTCTACCACAGTGAGTGGATCTTTCTCTCCCTCTGTCTGTCTGTCTGTCTGTCTGTCTGTCTGTCTGTCTCGCTCTCTTTCTCGTTATCTACTTCCATTCCTGCCAACGTACTGTACCTCTCCCTCTCTCTTTCTCTATCCATCCATCATCTTACATACAGTATAGTGAGGTCAAGATGGAGGCCATCATAAATGCAGTCAGGGTCATGGAGCAGTGTGTGTGTGTGTGTGTGTGTTTGTTTGTGTGTGTATGTGTGTGTGTGTGTGTGTGTGTGTGTGTGTGTGCGTGTGTGCGTGTCTGCGTGCGTGCGTGTGTAATATGAATAAAAAGCACAAACTAAGACTCACTTACGGGTCCTTCACTCTCCGTATCCTGCAGAGCATGCGGACGGCCTGTGCCACTGCCTGACGGAGGTGTGTCCGGTGCTGAAGCCTCAGACTCAGGGCCTGGCTCGCGACGCCTGGGAGATCCCACGCGAGTCCCTACGCCTGGACCTCAAACTGGGCCAGGGCTGCTTCGGAGAGGTCTGGATGGGTAAGGTTCCAGTCCCAAATCTCACACAAATGCATTTTAGCCGTGTGCAGGGTCAAAACGTAAAGTTTGATGTACGGCAAGGATGAACCACACACAGAACGAGTTCCCTATTCATCCATTTTTATATTCGTGACATTTTGGGCCATCCTGAAGGCCTGTGGTGGCTCAAAACGTCACAAAAATAAAAATGGATTAAAAGGGAACTCATGGCAGTACTGTGGCTCTAACGGTAGGGCATTCGCCTGCCGGCCGACCCGGGTTCGATTCCAGCCCGGGTCCTTTGCCGAGCCTTCCCCTTCTATCTCTTCCCACTCGCTTCCTACCACCCCTTTACTCTCCTATCATAAAAATAAAGTCAAAAGACCAAAAGAATGTCTTTTTTATTTTGTATTTATTTATTTATTTATTTATTTTAAGAGAGCTCACGACTGGATGGGAATCTGCATTGCTCTGTTTCCCTGAGTGTAGCCCCTTATTTCTACGAGCACCGTGGAAAAGCAGCAAGTCGGGGGGCAGCAGTTTCAGGAATTCTCACCGCAGCAGGACAGGGAGAGTTGAATATACAGTAGAACTGATGTTAACACTTTGATTTAGCTTGACATTTTAAATGTGGTTGTTGTTTTCCAGGCACTTGGAATGGCACTACGCGGGTGGCCATTAAGACCCTGAAGCCGGGCACCATGTCCCCAGAGGCCTTCCTGCAGGAGGCCCAGGTCATGAAGAAGCTGCGGCACGAGAAGCTGGTGCAGCTCTACGCTGTGGTGTCGGAGGAGCCCATCTACATAGTCACAGAGTACATGGGACAAGGTAAGGTGCTGTGAGTGGTGTGGATGCCTTTATCTCTCTGTTGCTTTTTTTTCTCTCTGTGTTTCATTCCCTCACCCTCTCTGGCTTTGTCTCTGTTTCGGTTTCTACCTCCCTCTCTTTCTACCTCTCTCTCTGTCTCTCTCTCTCTCTCTCTCTCTCTCACTCACACATGCACACACACACACACACACACACACACACACACACACACACACACACACACACACACACGCTATACACACACACGCTATATACACACACACACACACACACACACACACACACACACACACACACACACACACACACACACACACACACACAGCACACTCAAACACACAGTTTGACCGATGGCCTATGGATGTGCTTACTTGTTTATATCTTGTCTATGTTATTGTATTTTAATATTTGTTTTACCTGTCCAGGGTCTGCAGATGGAAATTAGCTATATAGCTATAATCTGGCACAAGCCATCTTTTTACTTCTGTAATCAATGTGTATTGTGCATGGTCCCTGTTGAACTAAACTAAATAAACTAAACTACGGTAAACTAAACAGTACTTACATGGGCTGACATTCCAGCTTAGCAGTGTTTTGGGTGTGAACACTACCCTCTAACATTGTCTAGTGCTCAGTGTTTTTCTTTCAGAGAAACGTGCTGTAAGTTGAACAATATTGTACATGTTGTGCCCACTGTGACAACTAGCTGTCAGTGACAGTCATGACAGTCTTTATGGGCCTAAGAGGGACGAGGCTGGCTCTCTCTATCTACAGCAGTGGTTGCCAGCCTATTTTGAATGAACGCCCCCTGGACTTCATCATTAGCCTCCCAACGCCCACTTGACCTCATCATAAGGCTACCAACACCCACCTTAATATTAAAAATTAAATTGCACAGGGGGGGGGGGGGGGGGTCGCTGTGGCGCAGCTAAGCCCCCCACATTTGAGCTTACATTGCCCACGAGGACCCCGGTTCGAATCCGGTTCGAATCTCTCCCGGTCATTTCCTGTCTATTCTCACACTGTCCTGTAATAATAAAGGCAGAAAAGCCCCCCAAAATAATTTAAAAATAAATAAATTGGACTAATACCCCCAATGGTAATAAGGCACTGCCCCTCTAAGCTGTATCTTTCTCAATGTCCCCCGAAGGCTCCCTAATGCCTCCCCTGGGGGGCTGTAGATCCCCTGTTGAGAAACACTAATCTGCACTGATGTGTGTTCTTACAGGAACAGTCCACCCATTGAATAGTGCTGTCCACCCTTTTTTGATTTTCACATATTTGCAGTATTTCCCAGCATTATTCATGAATGTGCATATCATTTTTGTCTATGTGTTTCCATTGCTAGTTTAACAGTAAAGCCAAATTCAGCGTAGCAATGCAAGTCTATGGGGGCAAACAAAACATCATCAAATGTACTTATAAAGTACTTTAAAATGAATGTAAAATAGTGTTTCCCACAGAAATTTTGGAAACTATGGGGGCAGCCGGGATTTTTTTGTCCGGGGGGGGTGTCTTTTCACACGGGCTTTTTATTGGGGGGGGGGGGTTGTATTCGCGCAGTGTAAATGCAAAATGGCAAAACAATGAGTACAGTATGACATTGGCGCATGGAGAAACTATGGGCCTAGGCCTACATTTCAGCCATTTATATTTTGAGAAATAAGGCTACATAATACACATGCAGGGGTCTATGTAATGAAAAAAATAATAAAACAAAATAGTAGCAGAGATAAGAATTTAAGATTACTGTGAAATTGTTAACGCATAAACAAAAAGGGTCTAAGAGGGTAGGCTATGCCTTTTCCCCACACACACATAGGTGTACACATTCTACATGAGGGGTGCTGGTCACAGGGCCAGTTTTTCAAAATTCCTCCCATTAAAAGGGCTGAACAACATATTACACATTTATGTATATTCACATTCATTACACATTCATTTCTATATGCAGCCCGATGTCTCCTCTGCCTTGTCAATGAAGGCCTGTCACCTAACTCATTACAACTGTAAAACAAAGCCTGGGGAGTGTTAGTAAACTCATCCCAACTGTCCCTTCTCTGAAGGTTTTTTTATTGCTCCCAAACCCAAGTTAACTACAACAACTTGACTAGGCTTTTGATCCCTCTGTCTTTCAAGCACTTGTGGTTTTCTCTATAGGATGTATTTACTCCAGGAGGAAAATGCGAAGGAAATCGTAATTCAAATCGTTTTTAACAAAAACGGCAATCGTTAAAAAAAAAAACATTTTCATTTTTCATTTACATTTTCGGAAACTATGGCGGCCAAATTTAAACTATGGCGGGCTGCCATAGTTTTCTCAATGTATGGGAAACACTGTAAAATTCACCAGAGTGCAAAACAGCAATTTAATCCTGTCCTGTGATCATTTGTGGCTTGATGCTCATGCCTCTATTCACTTCCAGTGATTATGCTAAGCTATGCTAATAATTCTGATCCAATACATCTAAGTACTGAGCAAACTGAGAAGAAAATTATATGCACATTCATGAATAATGCTTGGAAATACTGCAAATATGTGAAAGTTAAAAAAAAGGGTGGACTGTTCCTTTAAGGCTGTGTGCTCTCCAGGGTGTATCCTCATGCATGTCTCTCTGCCTACCTCTGCTGCCACAGGGAGTCTGCTGGACTTCCTGAAGGGAGACATGGGCAAGATGCTGCGCCTCCCACAGCTGGTGGACATGGCCTCTCAGGTACTGTACAGTGCTATAAGGCTATACATCTGTGTGTGTGTGTGTGTGTGTGTGTGTGTGCGTGTACGTGTGCATGTGAGCGTGCCTGTGTGCGTGTGTGGGTGCGCTACACAGTCTCACCCCAAGTAGTCAATTTTTGACTACTCAATTTTTGACACCCCAAGACTGCAATTCTTGACATCTTGGGTATTCCTTCCACGTCATATTTCGACTATGTCCTCAAAGGCACCCCTTTTTGGCAGCATAACGTCATTGAGGTTAGGTTTAGGAATAGGTTTAGGGTTAGGCCACATAGTCAAAATGTGACGTGGAAGGAATACCCAAGACGTCAAAAATTGCCGTCTGGTCCAAGGTAGTCAGAAATTGACTACTTGGGGTGAGACTGCGTTGGTGTGTGTGTGTGCGTGTGTGTGAGAACGCGTGCGCGTGCGCGTGTGCGTGTGCGTGTGCGTGTGTGTGTGTGTGCATGCGTACTTATATTTGTGTGTGTGCATGTGAGGTGTGTTTGTGTGTGTGCATGCATACTTGTATTTGTGTGTGTGCATGTGAGGTGTGTGTGTGTTTTTTTGTGTGTGTGCTCATGTGTGTGACGTGTATTTACTGCATAACGTACAGTACAGAAAGTACAGTAAAAGACAGCAAAATCACAGTTGTGCTGTGCTGGCTGTGCCAGTGGCATACCTGTAAGGGAGGAACCCAAACCAGCTTCATCATCAATCATCCTGTGCACTCTGGCACAGACGCCTCTGCGCTCTCTCTGTACACTTATGTGCACCAGTAGTGCAACGTATGTAATATGTGAGCTATACAGTCACATAGACTGCAATAAAGGAAGGAAAGCATTATCAGTCTTTATCAGACTTTCCAACAAGAGAGAAGATGGGCAATTGCTAACCATAGCTATATTTAGTTAGTCATATGTTTTATGTCTGCATTGCATTGTACTATATAGCACATTCAGCTGTTGCTCCTTTTGTATTTTACACATGCTCTCAATATTGTTCCTGTTGTTTCTTTTATAATCATCAATGTGTTTTATTAGCTAGTGATGTTTCACTGATCTTGTGGTTAAATTGTATGTATAGTAAATAGTGTGGTTAAATAATTAATTACTGCACAAATACTAATATATTCATATAGCTAACTTAAATGTACATTTTTCCTTTGGAACGCTGTAATAGCCATTGAAAAGTGACTACCATAGTACACTACTATGACACAGCACTTGGTCATTGCCATTCTGGTAACAGCAAATGTATAACGCTGTGTCTTAATGGGTTAAAAACACAGTATATTTATTTTGTCCTTGTCTCAGATTGCGTCTGGCATGGCGTACGTGGAGAGGATGAACTACGTGCATAGAGACCTGCGCGCCGCCAACATCCTGGTGGGGGACAACATGGTGTGCAAGGTGGCCGACTTCGGACTGGCCCGCCTCATAGAGGACAACGAGTACACTGCCAGGCAGGGTGAGTATGTAGTATGTACAGTACCTTTGGACTGGCCCGCCTCATAGAGGACAACGAGTACACTGCCAGGCAGGGTGAGGGAGACACTTCGAACACTCTCTCTTGAAGTATGTAGTATGTATTATGTAGTATGCACAGTACTTTCGGACTGGCTCGCCTCCTAGAGGACCATGAGTACACCGCCAGGCAGGGTGAGGGACACACTTTGAACACTCTTTCTTTTGTGATTAATGAATAGGGAAGTATGGAGGGATGTAGTATGTGTGATGTAGTATGTGCAGTACCTTTGGGCGAGTACACTGCCAGGCAGGGTGAGTGAGGGAGACCATCAAAAACTCTCTCTCTTGTGATTACTGAATAGGGCAGGATGCAGGCATGTAGTATGTACTGTATTATGTAGATACAGTACCTTCGGACTGGCCCGCCTCATAGAGGACAACGAGTACACTGCCAGGCAGGGTGAGGGAAGGAGACCATCAAACACTCTCTCTTTTGTGGTTACTGAATAGGGAAGTATGCAGGCATGTAGTATGTGTTATGTAGTATGTGCCTTTGGGCGAGTACACTGCCATGCAGGGTGAGGGAGACTTCAGTGCCTAGGTTTTGACTATTCCCCAAAATGAGAAAGCCCAAACAGTAGGCTCCTTGTTGACTTAAATATCCATGTTTTAAAAAAAGACCAAAAATCTTTTATTCTTTGTGATAACGGCAATATCTTTTGACTGCAAAAAAGTCTTCGTCAGGGCCATCATCAGGGTGAATGAGGTCCTCCCAACGCTATCTTTTATGATAAATAAATAGGATGGTTTGCAATCATGTCATCTCTCTCATGATAAATGGATAGGGAGGTAGGTATGTACCAGTAGACATGTACTATGCATTGTGTGATATGCACGTTATGCCTGGAAACAGTTGCCATTTGCATCACATTTTCATTGTACTGATGAAATTCTGGTGAGGTGATATAACAGTTTACAGTACAGTTTGTAGTACCTCTTCTAACCTGTGTGAAATTTCCTGTAATCTACTGTAATATACCATACTAGCACTGTGTAATCATAAATGCAAATCATTGTAGTATACACACTCAAATCGTCTCCGGAAGAAATTGTTTGGGCTTTTACTAGTGGTGTCAACAATAATTGATTCAGCAATGCATCGCAATGCGGGGCAGGTCAATTCAATAATCGATTCAGCAAAGGCCATAATCCATGCGGCATATTTTTAAAGTTTCAATTACTTCTGTGGTCATTTCCAGAGCAAATGAACTTTTCAATTAAATTACAGCACTCATTGAAAACTGAAGGACTAATATGCACAACAGCCAATAAAATGTTCAGTATCTGACTGCTTTGTATTGCCTAATTACTGATGAAAAATTTCCCTTGCTTTCAGCAGAGATGTAATGCATTGCAATGTATCGTAGAATCGGACTGAATCGATTTGAATCTAATCGTTACCACCTGAATCGTAATCGAATCGAATTGTAAGGTCAGTGCCAATACACATCACTAGCTTTTACACCATTATTGTTCAGAGGGAGAGAGATCTGGAAATGATCAGGTTGGAATTGAATCCCTGTCCCCTGACACCTGTATTGGTACATTACCTTAGTCCACTGAGCCACGCCGTGGCACCTCCAGCATTTACATGTAGTTCTAATGTGCATTCCAATATGCACACTCCCGTCCTCCACTTATGCTTGTGGCCTCATCCAGCCTCCTGATCCTGCCTCCGTGGAGAAAGCAACAACGTTTCCCCGCTGTCAGCCTAGCCACAACAACTTTTAGGGGAATGTTCTTCATTCACAATCCCATTTCCAAATGAGAATATGACATTAATCATTTTCTGTCGTCCGTGACATCATGAAGTCACAAGCAGGCGAGTGAGCAAAGGAGGACAGAAGTCCGCATATTGGAATCCACTCCTAATGTTTTCTCTCCCACCCCACACACAGGAGCCAAGTTCCCCATCAAGTGGACCGCTCCTGAGGCAGCTCTCTATGGGAAGTTCACCATCAAGTCAGACGTCTGGTCCTTCGGGGTGCTGCTGACTGAACTGGCTACCAAGGGCAGAGTGCCCTACCCAGGTACGGTACATGCTCCTTTCCTCCCCTAAACCAGTGTTTCCCAACCAGGGGTACGTGTACCACTAGGGTATGCGAGCACACTTCAGGGGGGAAAATGTTATAATAACAAATATATGGAGGGTAGTCACATTGGGATAGAAGAACAGATATAGAGCATGAGTCATCATATGACATAATTGAGTAGACCCATGATATCCTGTAAAGGGCTGAGTGTCCTACACATACAGTACGTACGTACCCATACATACTGTTGTTGTCCCTCAGTCTTCCTCCTTCCCCCCACTTGTCTTGACCTGTCACCTGGCTGGGGTCACCTTCACTGCTAGGGTATGGTCCCAACTGGTGCTTTTTCTAAAAAGAAGTTGTTGACTGGACATTTCTTTTCTACGATGGAAAAAAAACAAAGCTGTTTCTGCCTTGAATTCAGCTGATAATGTTTTTTAATCGCCCATTCTAGAGTATTGCCATATGGCATCCAAGCAGGCTTCTGTCCATAGACAATAATGTATTGTCTTAATAGCGAGAAGCAGGCCATTTCGGGTCAAGACAAAGCAGGTGCACAAGACCCATACAGTGCACCTTCAGTCCAAATATGCATGTCTGAATATGTGTCTATTCTTGCACACCTACTGTAGTCATGGTGGACCATGAGGTGCGGGACCAGTTTGTGCGGGGCAAATAATAGTATAATAGAATTTATTAGGTTATAAGCGTATATATTTATAGTATTATAGTATACTGCGTGTTGTTGGTGTAGTGCAAGGCTACTACAGCTTACCTTGTGTCTGTCTGTCTGACTGTGAGTTTAACGTTGCTCTTGTATGCACTGTATGTGGCAGGCATGGTGAACCGTGAGGTGTTGGAGCAGGTGGAGCGTGACTAATAATCGGATACTAGTACTAGTTTATAATAGTATATGTGTGTAACGTTGCTCTTGTACGCACTGTATGTTGCAGGCATGGCGAACCGTGAGGTGCTAATAACAGCATAATGGGACTAGTTGATAATAGTATAAATGTAATGTTGCTCTTTTACACATTATGTGGCAGGCATGGTGAACCGTGAGGTGTTGGAGCAGGTGGAGTGTGACTAATAATTGGATAATAGTACTAGTTTATAGTAGTATATGTGTGTAACGTTGCTCTTGTATGCACTGTATGCTCTGTAGAAAAGTGCGTTTTACATGTTAGACGGTGGGCTAGATTTCGTAGCTCCTTTAGAAAATGAGTTTCGTTCTCACTCTCGAGTGGCAACTTGATTTTTCTAATATGACCTCCTGACAATATGTAAAGCAATATTCTGGTTGTTGCCACGCTGAAAAGTTGCACGTTGATCTTAAAAAATAACGAAAATAAAAAAGACTGGGGGTGACGTCACATAATGCACAGTCAATGGGAAGTCTCCGCCCCTCAAAGTTGAAAAGGGAATATTTATCCGCATATCGGGCTTTTTTCATAGGCAGATAATTCACCTAATCATTGAAACAACGTAGGCATTTCATTCCTGACCATTTTCCTGTTACTGGAAAAAATAACACAGCTTGCATTTCTTTACTGACACGTAGTTTTTTGGCGAATTGATCTACCCCCGTCACCTCATTGCTCTATTGCTTTGAGGGAACAGATCTGTCATCTTTTTGACATTTATCTCTCGTTGCCCAATGATGGTCAGACAGTCGAACACTAACAGCGAAAAAGAGCACTCCTGAAAGTTTGAGAAAAATATTTTTTTTGCATGTACACAACAAGTGAGCCCACTTACCCCCCAACTTGTCACTTTTTGCCATGAAATCTGACAGTTCCGGGAAGCATGCACGCGCTAGCTGTATTCTGCCTCGTTGACTTTGCATTGACGTGACGTCACTCGGTCGGCTAGTTTTTGTTGTCATTTTTATAAATCAATAGGCAAGTTTTGAGGATGGCAACAGCCAAAATATTGATTAATGGGTTGTCAGGGGGTTATATAAGCAAAAATAAAGTTGCCACTCGTTAACACCAACGAACTGACAAGATATGAGACTGGGCCCACCACCTATGTGGATTGTGGAGAAGTTTCATGCAAGACAATTTTTTATGCAAACAGACAATAAAGTTTATCTTATCTTATCTTATCTTATCTTATCTTATCTTATCTTATCTTATCTTATCTTATCTTATGTGGCAGGCATGGTGAACCATGAGGTACTAATAATAGCATAATAGGACTCTGCATAGTATATGTGTGTAACGTTGCTCTTTTACACACTATGTCACAGGCATGGTGAACCGTGAGGTGTTGGACCAGGTTGAGTCTAGTTAGGTCTAGTTGATAGTACAGTAGTATATGTGTGTAACGTTGCTCTTGTATGCACTATATGTCACAGGCATGGTGAACCGTGAGGTGCTGGACCAGGTGGAGCGTGGCTACCGCATGCCGTGCCCGGCCGAGTGCCCCGAGTCCATGCACGACCTGATGCTGCAGTGCTGGCGCAAGGAGCCCGAGGAGAGGCCCACCTTCGAGTACCTGCAGGGCTTCCTGGAAGACTACTTCACCTCCACCGAGCCCCAGTACCAACCTGGGGAGAACCTCTAAGACACGAGAAGAACCCACCACCCCAACGCCCATCCATGTGTACAGAAGGGAGAACCTCTAGACAAGGAAACGCCACCAATGTTCAGACGCGTGCTGTGGGAGTGCAGAAGTGCTGGTTTTTGAGACGGATTTTTGTTGTTTTTTTTAAGTGTGTATCTGCCACAGTTTTTGTTTTTATTTGAAGTGTGTGTCTATCTAACCTCCTCGCCCACGCCACCCCAGCGTCCACGCACATCCACTGGGAGGAGAACCTCTAGAGAAGGAACCACCCCAGTGCTCACTCATGTGTGCTGGAGGTTTCAACTGAGAAAGTGCTGGTTTTGGACTCACCGTTTGTTTGTTTTTTTTGTTTTTTTATTTCATTTTTTTATGTCTATCTGTCTGACCCCAACATCCCAACATCCCTCATGTGTAACAAGGGGGAGAACCTTATTAAGACACGGAACCTCCCTGATGCTCACTGCTAGGGGTTCCGTGCTGGCTTTATTTTTATTTTGAAAGTGGGTATCTTGTTGACGTTGGCCCCCCTTCCAGCCCAATTACAATGCCCACCCTGCCCTCTCACACTGTTTG